>NC_056725.1:183905094-184102093 GCF_019279795.1 Protopterus annectens | reverse complement strand
ACATGTGCGGTACGTATTTGCCCGCGTGGCATTGCCTAACACAAACTTCTTACCACAGTTCAGGTATGCACATTGTGTGTGGTTGTATAGCTGCACACGGATGCTGGCAGGTTTGGGTGCAGGGGTATACATGGGTGTGACTGACATGTACAATGAGGCTATTGTGTAGTACATCCGAATGCATGGGTTCTGCTTCTGGATATTACACTTCATCATACACCATCCAGTGTATGCAACAGAGACGTTGCTGGGTCTGGGATATGTTGCTATGCACATGTTTGCCTGTGTTTGAGGTATCTTGCTTCCTTACTGTTGTTATGTCAGCACAGCTACCCGGCTATGTACTGTCACTACTGCTTGTGACCATTATGGTTGGCACCTTTTCCAATGCCCATAGTGGGGCATGTTATGTGGACACTTCGGAATTTGCAGGACTACACATACCCAGGGCTAGTGCAGTTGACAGAACTTCACTTGTTTGCCATACTATGAGCTTATTCTGTAAGCGTTTGGGTTCCTTATTTCTTTTCTTATGCCATGTCTGTGTTCCATATCGTAATGTATATGTTTTATGCTACTATTTACATATATATTGCGGAATTTGCGTGGAAGGGGATCGGGGTCATTTTCCATTTTACGATTGTTGCAGGGACACGACTGTCCAATCAGGGACTGTCCATGGCACATTGGGACAGCAGGTAACCCTGGTGACCATGCCCATGTCGCTGCTGGGGTTTCCACCTTTTCCATTTTCCGATCTGGGATATTTCTGGGACTCACATCTGCCTTTACAGGCCGACACATACAGACGGTCACTATATAGCATAGAAATTCACTTGTTTGCCTAAATAATTTGCTTATTATTGTGGCAATTTCCTTGCTTATTCTGTTTATTGTGTCATTTAGGTATTTCTGTTACAGAAATAACCAATTCATGCTACCATTACATTACATACGGGATATCATTGTGTCCTACAATCGTAGCACATCAGCCATTTCTAATACGTTTTTCGGGACACAACTGTCCATGGAGAGACTGCCCCAACCAAAGTGGGACAGGTGGTGACCTTAGTCGCTGCTCCTATGTCGGTGCGGCGCGCTGACATGCGGCTGTACACCTTCTCTGAGTGTAAACACTGACAGTGCATTGCGGGACGAAGGCGGTCTTATGCGTATCCTTTGCTCCTTGGACGGGTACACTTATGCCTTCGTGGCTTCTATTTGCTTCTCCGTTAATTTGGAACAGGGACTATGTTGCATACTGTACGTGCGTTTCATTCTGCACGGGACCTGGCTGCTGCCATTATTATTGTGGGCGGACCGTGGCTGTCAGCACATTAGGTTGCTCACCTCATGCCGGCTTAGACACGCCTCCAGACGCATCCTACCTGGGCTCGCTCACGTACACTACGCACGTGTCTGTGATTCCGGTGCACTCTCATTAATATGTATATGGCGCTACTGTGCCGGATATTCCATGCACCGCCGGCGCAGGCCTTACGCCGGCCTTGCGCCGAGCTTCATGAATCCCGGGGTTCATTTATAAGGAAAGCAACATGTTTTTTTTTTTGTTTTACCCACTTTAGCTCTTTATGTTTTAGCATAATAGCGTAATGCTTGACAGTGGCACAGGAAAATAACTTTCTTGGCTGGCGTAAGCCAGGGAACCTTGTTGGTTGGCTAGTCTTACATAGGCCCTTGGGCCGATAGCCTAGTACCTACATATGAACCTATGAACCTATTATATGACAAAAAATATTTTTTAAATGGATGTGGTTGATATAAAAATAACTATCAAGTATTCCAGAACCATCACTACTCTTTGTCTCTTACAGTGTCTGCCTGAATTTTAGAAAATGTATATTAACATAGGATTGTTGCAAGAGGATTATATAAAAAATAAAATTGTGTAGAATCATATTTTGAATATTTTGGTGATTAGTAAATTTAACACAAGCTTGCAAAAACATTTGCATAGCATTGTAATGTAGCTGAGCTAGAACTAAGTATAAAACAGCATACAATCAGATCTTCTTTAAACTTTGTTCTGTAAAGTGTATTTGTACAATATACAGAACCAGTCTTTCAGTGGAGAAATGTCCCAGATATGTACATAAATACCAGTGCATTATAAAAATGTAAATGAAAAATTACCTGAAATGTAAAATAAAACAAGTAGACCTGATTTATATTATATATGTAACTTGTTCATAGGCATACAACAGGGGAGAAAAGTGAAAGGCAGCACTGTAGTGTGCAGCATTTTTGTACAACACCACTACCTGCACATTCAACCAACCATAATGAGAACTTTATTTATGTGGGATATCCAAAGTGAGCACTTGGCCCATATCTTCTTGGATAGCAGATTGGCTATGTGTGAAAAACAATTAAATATATTGTATTTATGCTAGTAACATTTTGACATAAATTGCATTTATACTGATATCAAATAGATGAAACTTAACCAGTTCTAACTCTGCAGACGGTATTCTGTTGACACTTGGCAGAAGCCAGTTTTTCATGGTTAATATTTTTTGGCTAAAACATATGTGGGACAGTTCACTAAAAGTTCAGCTCTTTTTGAACACCTGGAAACATTTTTAAGGAATAGAACTCATCAGGGTATTTTTCTCTCACCTTAATTAAGATAGCATGTAGTCTCTGGGTTGTAGTACACCCTGACAATTTTTTTTTATTTTTAGCTAAAACATCGTCAGTGGATGGATTCATATTGTTTACAATTATTAAAGCTACTAAAAGAATTCTGGAATTATAGTGCTAAACGGGTACCTAGTTTAGCTGTCATTAAATTAGACAACAACAATATGCCAATAATATGCTTCAGTATTCACGATGACCTTCTTAGTGAAAGGCTGACAAGAAAAAATAGATTTGTGGCTTACTTGTAACTGACTTATCAATACAGTGGAATATATTCCTGAATACCATTATTATCAAAATGTTTCTGAGGACATCAGCTTAGAAAAAGGAAACCAGCTATCATTTTGAGACTGCATTCATAACGTCAATGTTTTGTCTATAGATTTTCAGTGATGACCAGGGCTGTGGTGGTTTAATGAAGTGATAAAGTGTATATATGAATATGGAAGTAGATTTGTGTATACTGCATACAATTTTTTTTTATATTTTCCCAGTTAAAACAGCTGGAATAACAGTTTCATTGCAGTAATGTATATAGAGTATACATACTTACACAAAGTTGTGTGAACTCACATCCTTTCATAGCCTGAATCAACACAAAGGGTAGATATGGTACCTGACTCTGCTACGCATGCCACTGTTTAGCTTTTCGATTTAGAATGCTAGAATGCACTAATAACAATTCACATCTGCATTAATTTCAAATCTGAACATATTCTAGTTATGCATAACTTTACTTCACCTCAAGAGACAATGAAAGCATATAAAATGTAGTGATACTTTCTTGTATTTAAGATAATGCAATTGCTGAGGAATGACTAAAGGGAATGAGCATTTTCTTTCTGTTTTTTTTTTTTTTTTGAAAGCAGATTGAGTACATTGAATACATTCCAGTAGCCTTCTGAATGCTTCATCAAGTGCAGTATCTGGCAAAGTTCAAGTGGCTGATATTGATCTCCACAATCAATATTTTCCATGGGAAATCACTGCGTGACCTAGTTCCCCAGCAGCGAATCATTTGTTTTCACATATTTACCTTTTCTTCAGGTTGATGCAATTGTGGAGTTAAGTTCTGGGGGGCGTGGGGGGCTTGCTATCTTAAAAATGTTTATATATATATATATATATATATATATATATATATATATATATATATATATTTTTTTTTTAATTGGGTTGAATTCCTCATTGGCTGTGCTTGGGAAATTAATATTTTACCAAGTTGCAACTCAACAAGTCACTGTGGAAGTCATTTTAGTATGTCAGTAAAGAGGTGGTTTATATTCAAACCCGGATCTGTTTTTCACCTTTCATCACAGTAAAAGCTTTCAAGCTACTAATCATTAAGAAAACCTCTATTATGTAATTTACTGGCATAAGAATAATTTATAATTAATTCATTTGACATGCAGGTAAGTGCGTGCATGAATGGATGTGCCTTCTTTGAAGGTTGGGTGTCGGGCTGGCAATTTGGCACCGTAAAAATCCACTGCCAATCATTAGCGGACCAGAGTTCCGCTATGGTGACCCCTAACCTGGAAAAGCCAAAAGATCATCATGTAATTCATAATTATTAAAATTTATCAAATAATTCTGAGTAATAATTGCTGATAATTTCAATATTACTTAATAACTTAAAAAGATATCTACATGACATTTCCTTGCCCTAGAATCTATTTTCTTTCCATAAATTGTTCTTTACAATACAACATATAAATGAAACATGGTTTATGTATGTATCCCCTTTTGTACACATGAAATGCATGGCTCTTTACTGTCCTTGCTGTCAGTATGGTTTGTGATGTAAAATGCTTGCAACTAGGATTGTGTCGTGTGGTTTTTTTTCATTTATATAAATGTATGACTGCTTATGTCATAAGTGACGGTTTAATAAAGATGTTTCTTGTTTAAAAAAAGGTGCAGGAATTGAATAATTTATATAATATTGCTTAGGGTATATGATATATATATATATATATATATATATATATATAGTTTGATTAGTTTTGTATAAATGTAATTTTGCCTATGTCACAAGTGATAAGTCAACAAATGTGCATTAAAAAACGGTCTTAAAGGAGAGGATTGATCAATGTGATGTCACCTTCAGGAAATAGCCAGTACATTATCGGACATAAAATGCTTTCTCATGACGGTAGTCTTGTGAGTGTATCCAACCACCACAATGTCATTTTGGGATTTAACAAACCAAAATATTATTAACTACTTCAGTCACTATAGGGACATTAGGACTGAGTAAAATATCAATATAAAATAAAAATCTGTTTCTCAGTTTCTGAACAATGTCATTAATAAAAAGGTTATTGCATTAACTATAAGCGATTAAGTGATTATTTTTATACATATAGTAATTATTGCTTATCCAGCTATAATTTATTAATTGGTAATAATTATCATTCCTAATTAAAATGGGTTCACTCAGCCTTCAACACTGACTTCTGTTGGAAAAGTAGTGAGACACACATTTGAAATTTTCACAACTGTATGCATCCGTTTTTTCACCTGTCTTTCTTTGTAGCTCTCAATGAATGTAAAACAAAGAATCTTTCAGAAATGTATAAAAGTTTTTGCCTTTCATTTCTGACTTGCACAAGCTAAATATATATTTTTTTCTCAGTACAACATCTGTACTTCATCTCATTTGCTAATTAAATCGTATCTTTTTTTAGAACTCCAACAAATATTTTCTAAATATTTCCTACTTCAGATAATTTTATTTACTTCCATAAAAATGTCTATTTTTGTTATTAACATGGTCAATTAATTGACTCAAATCCCTGTGGTAACCTTGAGGAAGAAGGAGGGAGCAGAATGCCAAAAAGCTGTTCTTTGCCAACTCTTTGTGAAATTTTTAGTTTCAGCCGATAGTTGCCTACACTTCTGTTTAAATGATAATGGCAAATATGAGTAAAATCTGTTACTTAATGTCTAGGAACCAAAAAGAAGATGTTTTCAATAGCAAAGAAACAGAAACATATTAGAGAGCAGATTACTGTTACTTTCGAATTTCTTACCATGATGTGTAAACAAACCTTTAAGTAATTAGCAAAGTGATACTGAAATAGAAAATGCACTTCACAAGCCAGTATGAAGTTTGACTAAATTATGCTATTCATCATCATGAATTAACCTATAGATGGGAAAACTAGCCACTTGATCACCATGTTGAACTTTGCCCTTTTCTCCACTGTAGTGAGATCTCAGAGTTATATTTAGTTAGTGTGTGTGTGTGTGTGTGTGTGTGTGTGTGTGTGTGTGTGTGTGTGTGTGTGTGTGTGTGTGTGTGTGTGGTGAAGCCCCCCCCCCACTTCAGTGGGTTTGATTTGCTTTGGTTTGTATTTGAAGTGTTGATGACCAAGTGGTTTCCCAGAGGTAAAGTACGATGATCCAGGAGTTCATTAAATTAACTGTTCGTATATATATCTACTTCAGTAGATCAAACTTACTAGTTCGAACCACATGTGGCCGAGACCATATGTTCGAACTCATAAAAGTTTGAACACTGAAATAAAACCACATAAAACCAAAAAACACAAAACTATATGTCTGTATGCACCCCCCCCACACCCCCTTTACTTAAATATACCAACTCTGAGATCACACCACATTGCGGAAATGGGAAATCTTCCCTTTCTGCTCTGTACAGAGATCTCCATTCAGTCAGATCGGACTTTTACAAGTTCGAACATATGTTCTCGGCCATATGTAGTTCAAACTTATAAACATTCGATCTACTGAAGGGGACCCATATATATATATATATATATATATATATATATATATATATATATATATATATATATATATATATATATATTTCTCTGGGCACAGTGGAATGTTTTTGTCTTTGATGACTACTGCATGAATACTTTAGGCACAGAAATCAGAAATTCATATTCTCATGTGACTGATTTTCATCTTTTTGATATTCATCCATTGTTAGAGGCTCTCCAAACTGGATATCCAAGACCAAAGAGTTATAAACTAAAAAAATTCCATGCATCCAAGACAGCATCTAAAGATATGAGTTTTATAAGTACAGAAAACTAGTACTTTTAAATTGTGTGGTATGCTGTGTGATACATCCCTGATTCAGAGCTGGAGATGAAAGTAACCTTTAATCAAATGACAAGCATGCCCCTCTCAAGCAAGTTCATCTCTCATGATATACCCATGATGTTTTCGTTTTTTTCTTCACTTAATTTATTCTGATTTTTACTGCACTTTCACCATAAACTGCTGCATTTAGACTTTTGCTGGGAAGCTCTCCAAGTGCTCAAGTCGAAAATGGTCAAAAACCACGGTCTCAAAGCCAGTGGCTTGACCAGCTTGTAATTGATGTAGACTTCCTCTCAAACCTGAATATGAGTTTGAGGAAGCAGCTGCCACACCACATCCAAAAACATTATTCCAGATGGAGAGAGATGAGTACTGCAGTGATGGGAAGGGAGTAGGAGAGGGTGGGTGTGTAGGTTAGGGCAGTGTTCAAGAAGAAGAATGACTCAAAGACTTTATGGTTAGGGAGTGGGAGGTGAGTTTCAAGTTTAGAGAGCAGAAAGGAGTTTAGGGTTTACAGAGCAATCAGGAATTTAGGTTTAGGGAGGAGGGTGGAATTTTAGCTTTAAGGAGTGATCAGGGACTTGTTGGAGTTTCAGGTTTAGGGAGCAATTGTGGAATTTAGGGTTAGGGAGGGTGGACTAGAATTTTAGTTCAGGGATGGGAGATTTTAGGTTTAGGGAGGGGGAGTGGAGTTTTAGGGTAAGGGATTGAGGACTCCTTTAGGAACTGGCTGTTAGACTTAGGGCTCTGGTTTGGCTATACAATGTAATAGGGTCAGTTGTTGGGAGCGCTAAGTAGTTAAGTAAGATCAAGCTAGTGGGAGTCGGAACACTTCCTTTTTTGATCAAGTGGCAGTCGTAATCAACCCCTTTCACTGTTATTCAGGTATATGAACAATTACTGCTTTCATTGAAATCAAGCAATGAAATAATAAGTTTAACTTATTTTCATGTCAATTTTCACCAGCTAGAGTGATTTCTGTAGCATTTCTCCCTGGGCATCCGCTGAAAACAGGCTCTGTGGAACCTAGTCGGACTTTCCCGGTCAACAAATGATAAATAAATAAATAAATAAAAAAAATAAAAGAGTAATTGACTGATCTATCAAGAATCCAACTCAGTCAGTGCTTGTAAAGCAGGCAGTTTACAGAAACTGAGATGTAAAAGTAATATTATTCTTCCTGATGAAGGAGCAGCATTATATATAAAGTAAAATAAATTAAGGATTATATATTTATGTAGATAAACTCAAAAAATGCAATATACAAAAATAGTGTGTATACAAATACAATTGGATTAAAGGGTACAAAACAACATAAAATTCTACAAGGTTTACAAAATTAAAAAGAATATAAATAATCAGTCTTTTAATAAATGACTTGTTAAAGCAGGTATAAGAAAAGGAAATGTCAAATGAAAATAAAGCAAAGCTGAGTGGAATGCAGCAGAGTATATATATATATATTTATATATATATATATATATATATATATATATATATATGTGCGTGTGTATATATGGTTCCCCTTTACAATCCCAAAATACTGAAAGCTCGAATTTCAGTATCTCGGGACCATAAAGGCGAAAATATAAAATCTCGAAAGTGAATAAGCGTGAATTCGAATAGCTCGAATCTGCGCTTATGCAGTGTAGCAATGGGATAGGAAGAGTTTGGCTGGGATGCTTTACGGAAGTGAAGGTAAGTGAGTGTATGTGAGTTTTATTGTAAGTTGTGCGTGTGGGTTAGGGTAGGGAGGTTGTGTTTGTGTGATGTGTGTGTGTGTGTGTGTGTGTGTGTGTGTGTGTGTGTGTGTGTGCGAGGGAGTGTTAAGTGTTAGTGCGATCTCGGAGTTGGTATATATAAGTAGGGGTGGGGGCTTGCCCCCACATCGGAGGTGCAGGGGCTTGCCCTGCATAGATGTAGTGTAGGATTGTGTAGTTTGTGTATTGTGGGTTGAATAGTGTGTGTGTTGTGTGGTGTATGGTTTGTAAATGTTTGGGATTTCACTTTTTCGTGTTTGTGTGTTTTGGGATTGTGGGCTGTTCGACTTTATAGTTTGAGATACTGAAATTTGCGCTTTCAGTATCTCGAGATTATAAAGATGAACCGTATATATATATATATATATATATATATATATATATATATATATATATATATCATAAATATTTTATCATAAATGTTTAAGAATCAGTTCATTCTAATATGAGATGTGCTGTCCTTAGTTTGGAGGTTTATGTAGTGGGGGTGAGGGCAAACATTAATTAGCAGCTCTTTAATTTACATGAGAACCAAGATAAGCTCTGCAATCTTTAAAGCCTGTATTGAATAAGTCCAATACTTTGAAGCCATTGTCAGTGATTTGACGGATGTATGTAAAATGTTTTAAATATGGGTGCCTTGGAGTGTGATACGAGGGAGAGTGCTGAGTTGGGGCGAAAGGTCAGAATTTAAGTATTGTATAATGTTAATAACAAAAGATCAGAGCATTGTGGAAAGGGTAGGCAATTGGCTCTGTGGAGAGTTTTGCCCTGATTATACTGTCACTTGTCTGTATCTTAATCTAAATAAAGTTTTTCCTAATAACCAGCACTCTGCCCAGTTAACAAAAGCAAGTAAAGAACAACTTTCTGAGCATGATTCAGAAATAATAACATGTGACACAGTGAGACCATTATTTCCTATACTGAGTATTTATCCATGTAAATTTAAACCTGAACTAGCTGTTTGCAAGGGCTGCTGCTGACTTCAAAGCAAGGTGGGATCTACATGGGACAAACCTAACTCTGAATATGATTGCTGTTTATATGAATAGTTGGTCAGTAATGTACCTTTATTATAATGCAATCACTGTTCAGTATTGTACAGACTTCTCATCATATCTTACTTTTTTAAAATAGATTTAAACAACGGAACTTGCATTATCACCTGCACTACCTTTGCATTAATTGCGCTTTATGTGATAATTTACTACTCCCTGCTGTCACTGATTGGTTCATTCCATTTATTTCTGTCTTTCCCCGAAACCGCATTCTATTTTGAGAGAAAGACATCGCTATGCTATCGTGTTTCACTTTCTTTACTCATCCTCAGCACATAATATTATCTAACTGGTCTTAATTATCCTCTTAGGTGTGCCACTCTGGTTCGGATCTGCCTTCTTCCTATACCAGTCAACATTCCCAAAATTCAGCAAGAACAAAAGGTGTTTATTGAAGCTAAAGCAGAATTAGCACACAGAGAAAAGTAGTACAGAAATCAAAATAAACACTTGTAGATATACTGATGCAGCAGATGTAAAAAGAGAAGTGATATAAATGCTGTTCTTTTTTCAAGTTGTCATTATAAAATGTTCACTACAGTATGATGAAATTAAATGAACCAGAACACGAGGTTTCATGCTCTTTGCATATTTCAAAGATCATGTCTCTTCATAGTTATCTGATCTGTTTATTTTATTTTGGAAGAAAGATTAGAGATTGAATTCCCCCCAACTCAAATCATTCCCCACCCATCACTAACACCTCATTTGCATTCACATTGACATTGCCAGACCCATCAGCAGCACCAGTTCCTGTAAACATTTGAAACCAGGATATAATCCAGATAACAATTATTATGATGACTACCCTGATGCTTGGTGATTACCAAGAAAGAGAAAGCTGGAACCGGCCAGTTTATTCCTTTTGCCTAGACACAGAGCACTGTGGAAACATCCACTCTCAACTTCACATACACTCCAGCTCACCTGCATATTTTGCCAGCTTGCAGTAATCACATTCAAAAACAAATGCACGATCTGTTCACATGCAGAATTAATTTTAGTCACTATCTGTTTACATGCTCAACGAATTTTAGTCAAACAACTGAGAGTGTGCTGACAGCATTGGTAGTGATAGGGTCAACTCAATGCCAATGACACAGTTCCTTTATTTGTTTTGTAGACTTTATAGTGACAGCATTTAGTCTGAAAATTGTGCAAGTGTTCCAAAAATTGTATGATGTAATGTTTCATTAATGAGTTGTCTACTCTTTACCAAGTTCAAAATGCACATTATTCTGTGAAAGGCATTACAGATTCATAAAGGTTACTAAACAATGGGTCAAGGCCTTGTACACAGTCTTGCCACATGTGTAGGTATAGAAATCCATGTACTAAATACGCAAACAAACAAGCTCCCCATATGTGACTGAGAAAGAAGCAGTATCAGTACGTTCTGGTGCTGGTGGGTAACCTATAACTGTAGCTACATAAAATGCCATGTTGCTTCACTCCTTTCCCTGTTAATATCTTGCTCAGTATACAGAGGTGATCAACTTATCAACACTATCACATAAATAAATAAATAAATACAAGTAAGAAAGAAAGGAGAACACATCTGTTAGATAGTAAGAAATCCTTACTGGTAATGCAGTCCCTTTTAGTGCAGACAAACATGCTACCAGAAGTGTATTTGTTTTACCCTCACACAGAGTTACTGGCATATTCCCCTCCCAACTGGAGCGTGCAGAGCACCAGTGCCCATTATTATGACATGGCAATGACCCTAACACCACTGTCATACCTAATGACTGTGATATCATAATGAATTGCAGTCAGGCAACTCTTCCTGGATACAGGTTGGCATATCTATTCCCAAATGGACTTCTACAGAGAGGACTTAAGCTGTGTCATGGGACCCCAGACTTCTGAAAGGGAGCCCACCCTCCCTAGACCCCTCCTACCTAGTCCTTGGGATTTCAAGCTGGCAGGCAATGGTTGCCCTGGTCCCTTGTAGACCTCTGCATTGACTATAGAGGACAGTCCCCCTGGATGATCCAGGTTAGGTGCCTGCCAGCCAGTGCAGGCAGGCAAGAGTTTGTGGTCCCATCACAGCCTTTAGTCTTCTGGAGGCTGCTGCCACCTAAGCATTATATCCATATTAGAAGTTGAATTCAATGGCAAGTACAAGAAATGTTATGCTTCTTTCATATAGTAACCTAATCAATGTTTGAAACAGGCTAACTCACCTCACAAAATGAAACTGTAGAATTAAAAACGGCTCAGGGTATATAGAGGTGCAGAAAATGTAGATAAATAAAATAAATAAACTGCACCAATCTTCCACTAACCAACAATGTTTATTAAATAACAACGTTTATTAAATACGTTTATTAAATTCCTTCTTTTTTATTTAATAAATGCTGTTGGTTAGTGGAAGATTGGTGCAGTTTATTTATCTTATTTAACTCACATCATAATGAGAACAATCTATCGAAAGAAAGCCTTAGCAATGCTGAGGTTCAGTGAAAGTGGGAAAATTGGCAAGGCAGTGCAATGTATTACCTGTTATAAGTGGCTCTACATTAAATACATTCCCTAGTAATGCAAAGCACTACAGTAAATAAATATATTGGTAGTGCTAGGAAATATGTCGCTCCTATATAATTAAATAAACAAACCAATAAAGCTCATAAATAAATAAATCAGTAATGGTAGCATATAAGTTCATCTGTACATCAGCAACAATCATAACACAAACTATCATCATGCCATCAAATGATACTGCACCATAGTCCATATACTGCATATAATGTTTATGATGCACATACAGGAAAGCACTCCATATACACCTAAATCCTTCACGTGCTATGTAACGGCACACTAATATACTCAGTAAACTTTGACATCAGTCATCACCTTCTGCAGCTGCATGTGTGTCATTACCTCAGGCTCAGCTGTATAGCTGTAGCAGTTGCACATGTGCTGTACTTAGCTTTATGTAATGGCACTGAAAGGTAGGGTCACATTCGCAATATGATGATGGCTTGTGCTGCATGAGGGGATGGTCAAATACATACGCTTTGATCCTTCATTAAGAAGCCCCTTTTGTACATTAATCAAATGTGGACTTAACTACTGACAGCTTACACTTGCATGTCATGTGACCTTTACTGTGCTCTGTATCTTCTCTGAAATCAGAAACTGGTGCTGAGTTTTCTGGCTTAGCTGCTGCAAACCTATGTCATAACAACACATGTTACAGTGTCACTACTGAACAAAAAAGGATTGTTTGCAGTTACCACAAGATAATATTTTTCCTCTTAAAAAAGCACAGAAATGACAATTACAAATACCCTGACATTAATCTGCAGCTAATTAAACATTTTAAAAGTATAAAAAATAGCTTTCTAAAATAAATAGAAGTGCTTTAGAGATTTTTCTGTGACAGAAATAAATAAATAGCAGTGAGTGGAATTTTTTCATTAATGAAGCTGTCAGTGTTTTCAGCCAAAGTAATTAATAAAGTTAGAGAAAGCAGGTGTAATACTAGCTGGGAGTATTGATTTTTACACCTAGTACAGATGTAAGACAACTATGATATGAGAGTGCCTCTGGCTATATATGCCTTTTGCAAAGTAACTATGTACCTGGTTTCTAAATCCTTTGGCTGTGTGAAATACTGTAGCTATAAAGCCAGATCATTCAAGTTTCTTTAGATGAGTAAGTTAACTATTTCATCCTCTTGAAAGCTCTTTCATTGTCACATTAACTGTGTTTTTCTAAAAAGTTGCAACTAGCTTAAGATCCATTTGCCATTTGTCATGCATGGCTTATAAACAAATATCTGTTTAGTATCCCTTCATGCTGAATAAAACTATTACATGGTTTCATGAAATGAGAAAAAAAAACGAATAAAACAACAGTACCCTGTTAAAAAACAGCTGCCCAACGGGATAATTTTTGTTATTCAAACATCTCAGAGTTAAAGCTAATACATCAAGCCAAGACAAGCCAACAGAACTTTACTCTAAAACTGCCAAATTGATATGAAAATGTATCCCTTGTGACACATGACATCTGTTGCTGCCCTCTTCCACCACGTGTTATACAACCCAGGCTCTGGATATGATTGCACTGCGTGCACATGCCATATTTATGCATGCCCCGGACTTCAAAGTCTATAGGTGAGACACAGTCATTTCTATTATTCTTTTGTATTATACCCCCATCCCTCATTTTCCTCTATAACTGTCTGGAGCCTTTTGGATAGACACAAATATTTATGCAGATATGGTTAAATGCTAAATGTTCCTTTGATTAAAAGTTTTCCAGGACAAAATGATTTCTATTCTGCAGTTTGGAGTAACCTGTTCAGCAACTAAAATTCAATGATGCATGCACAGTACATTTTCTAATATATTTAAGGTTGCTAGTAGTTTTTAATGTGAAATAATTTCTTATATTTAGTGAAAACCACAAAACATCATTTATTCCTCACAAAACAGGAAAAGTAACCGTCAGGTTGCCAGGACAGAGAAAAAGTAATATTTTTAACAGCCTGAAAAACAGACAGACCTACAATGTAAAGTTAATAAAGGAATGATGAAAAACAGAAAAACCAAGTAAAATAGCCTGCCAAATGAGAAATTGAGTTTTGTCTCTCTCTTGTAGTTTCCAGAAAGCAAATAAAATTATAAATAATATCCAGCTGTCAGGAATGAAGAATAGTATGTTTTACTTACACCAAAAATGTTTAAAACTTATATTGCTTTATGGTAGATCCAAAGGACCTTCAAAAAACTCGTTAAGATTTATATGATATACAGTATGAATAAAATGGTTGTTTTATTGTATTGTTGACAAGGGAGACTTCACTGTTTTGTTTGTTTTTGTTTGCTACAGTACATATACAGTTATCGGTGCTTGGTTTGATCATTTTACGATTTAATGCATGCTTTGTATTTAGGCTATTCTCAAAAGCGGTAAGCATGACACATAAACAAGAAAGTTCATATTCAGAGCAATCTCGTTTTTTTAGAGTATAGGGCCTGTTATATTGCAGAAGGGCATATTCAGCATTCTTATGCAGTTATGTTGGGGTGTTGGGGCAAATGATGAAAATGGGATACGTGCACAAAGGGGCATATTCAGCATTCTTATGCAGTTACGTTGGGGTGCTGGGGCAAATGATGAAAATGGGATACGTGCACAAAGGGGCATATTCAGCATTCTTATGCAGTTACGTTGGGGTGCTGGGGCAAATGATGAAAATGGGATATGTGCACAAAGGGGCATATTCAGCATTCTTACGCAGTTACGTTGGGGTGCTGGGGCAAATGATGAAAATGGGATACGTGCACAAAGGGGCATATTCAGCATTCTTATGCAGTTACGTTGGGGTGCTGGGGCAAATGATGAAAATGGGATATGTGCACAAAGGGGCATATTCAGCATTCTTATGCGGTTACGTTGGGGTGCTGGGGCAAATGATGAAAATGGGATACGTGCACAAAGGGGCATATTCAGCATTCTTACGCAGTTACGTTGGGGTGCTGGGGCAAATTATGAAAATGGGATACGTGCACAAAGGGGCATATTCAGCATTCTTATGCAGTTACGTTGGGGTGCAGGGGCAAATGATGAAAATGGGATATGTGCACAAATGCTGTCAGTAAGTAAACTGCAGTTGTCTGAGCGTAACAGCTGGAAAGGGCACTAAATGCACTCACAATCTGTGGTACTATATAAACCTTACACTATGGAGAAAAGAGAGTTATAGTTCCCTGTACTTCCATGTGCAGAACTGTACTCTCTCATACTCTGTCATATTAAGTAACAAGACTCCAAGGTTGCTGCAGCTCAGAAGTATGCCACTTTCTTATATAGTTTTTGTAGAGATAAAGAGACATTTCACTGCCATGGCAGTGTAAAAGCCTTTTCACTAACACATTCTCCACCAGTATTCCCTGTCCTACTGTTTTATCTGTGCAACATTTGTTTATTTATTTACATTTGTTAACCAGATAGTGTCCACCTGGGTTGGAAAAAAAAAGCATTTTCAGTGAAGACCCAGGGAGAAAAGCCCCACAACAAAATGAACATTAGTAAGGTACTAGCAGTAAACTTAGTTTTAGTACATTGCTAACAATGTAAATAAGCTCTTTTCAGCAGGATACAATACGTTTATAGTGAGACATTGCCTTATTAGCAGATCACAGCATGCACCATGTTTCCTGTTCCATCGGTTTAATTTCCTCCTAAGTTTCCATATTATTTTCTTATCTCCATACTGCTAGCTTATACTGCTGTAGTGTTTTAAGTCAACTTCAACAAATGATTGTAAGCTGAGTCTGTCTGAGGTTACCATAGTTGTACTGGGTCACAGCTATCAAACAACTGTTGGTTAGGCAGGACTACTACCACTACTTCTGGGGTTGTGTCAATGTTAAATCTGTGTATTTAAAATATGTATTTAAATTATGGAATATAATCTGTTTCAAGCTTCGGATGGCCTCCAATAAGACTGATTACTTGAGTCACCAAACTGAATATGATTTAGCCTTTGCCATGCACTTTCTAATGCAAGACCATTTGTGCATTATTTCATCTTTCCAAAAGCAAAACTTCCCTCATTTTGATATTTGTTAATCAGTGTTAAAATAATTATACAAATTCTTGGCATGTCCCACATTTTAGATGTTTGCAGCAGCACTATTGACAATGGGGCTAATTAATCAAGTCTGGTTTCTATGTACTAATTTAACGTTAACATGACTAGCATTTCAGCCATGGTACTATGTGGAAGTTTTACAGTAAAATATTTGCCAGTGTCCTGCTTTCTGTATTTATTTCACATTAACTCTTAAGTTTCAGCAGAAATGTCTACATCAGCCTATTTGCATTTTGGTGATGTGGTGCCACGATGATATGTTTTATGTCACTCTGTCCATGAAAATGTTTTTTTTTTCATGATGATATCAGATGAGGTCCTTTGACAGTTAAAACTGTAATGACAAAACTTTTGCAAAGATAGTCATGAGGAAATCAAATATGTATGAATAATCTGCTGCTTGCAGCGTGCGGCATGTGTGTTAATGTGATAATTCTTTTTTTTTTTTTTAAGCAGGTAAGTGAACTTTTTCAGAGATCCTTTTCAGCCATGACCTAGGTCTCAGAGCCAGAAGCATTTTCCGATAGCTCAGTATTCAGAGATTATGCATATCTAATCTATTAAAACTGAGTGACAACTTTGCAAAATTCAAATTCATCTTCTAATCTGATGACCTCACTGTTTATGCAAAATTCTTTACCACTAAAATCCCATGTACATGTAAAGCGCTGCACAGATGCATCTGTCCCCTTCCAAAGTAAACACAATATGACATTTAACAATAAATCACTATGGTGGAACCCAAATATAAACAGGTTTTGTAATAAAAGAAAACAACCTCACTGCATGCAAAAATAAATTTAACGCTCAATATGCTAAACTTAAAAGAGAGCTTCAGAACCTGATCAAATTAACCAAAGCTAGATATAAGGTAAAAATGACACCCAGGGAAGGGATAACCACAATACTTTCTTTGTCAGTGTTAGAGTCTGTTGTCAATAACATAGCACATCTCACCAAACATTGGAAATTTATCATCATGGGGGACATAAACATGAATTGGAAAGGGGACTGTAAATGTCAGTTATTTACACTAGCTTCCTCCCTAAACCTGAAACAACTAGAGAATGAAAGCACCAGGCCCAACATTCATACTAAAGTTATCTCTGCATCAGACATCCTTCTTACCAATATTCCTGACAAACTAAATACCTTGAAGATTTAAATAATTTCATGAGTGATCACAATCCTTTTCTCTCTTCTTGGGCATTTAGAGTTTCTAACTTCCCTTCACAAATCATCAACAGAAGATGCTTCACAATACCTCCTCCCCACACACACACACACACACACACACACACACACACACACACACACACACACACACACACACACACACACACACTTAAAAATGCTATTTGCAATAACCATTAGAAAAGATGTATTACAATTACAATCTCTTCTTCCATCTGTACTCAGAAATTTGCAGGGTAGGCCATCCTATTCTCAATAAACCTCTTACATTTATATTTAATATATCTCCTACTGCAAAACTTGTTCCTTTAAATTTTAATCACACATTAGTTATACCTCTCCCTTTTGCCACATTTGCCCACTAGAAAAATACTTGAAAAAAGTCATCTATGAGCAAAGACTAGAATATCCTTCTTCTAACTATAACATACTTCTGCTAAATGTATGGCTTCTGTCCCAAATGCAGTACCTTAGCAGTATTATATGTGTTCGCTGATGAGGTGAATAACAATATGGATCAAGGTCTGATGACTGGTGCAATATTTCTTGAACTCAATAGAGTGTTCGAATCAGTCAGTCACAACCAATTACTAAATAAGCTTACATACAGTAATGCCTCTCCAGTGGCTATACAATGGATTGAGAACTACCTATCCAATTGATTGTATACTTTTTTTCATGACTCTCTCTCTTTATATATATATATATATATATATATATATATATATATATATATATATATATATATATATATATATATATATATATATATAGAGCTATTGATATATATTGACACAGATATATAGGTTTACCTTTAAAATGTTGTGGCTGACTTGTGTGGCGCACATATGTGCGAAAGTATCTTTTCAAAAATGCATATTAGTGAAAGAAAAATGCTGAACTCACAACAGCAAATGCCACTGTGCATTCGCTGTTATGAATTCGGCATTCTGAGTGGTGAAATCATACTATATTGGGGAAATGTACCCTTTCCCTCACTGTAATACAATGTTTGAGTTAGTGTATATAAGTAGCAAGGGGTGTGGGAGTGCAAGGGGGCTTGCCTCCTTGCAAAACATTCATAGCAAAAACCCGGAAATGAGGTAGTTTTGCTCAAAGTCGACATTTCCTGAATACTGACTTTCTTTAAGTACCAGGCTCGCAATTCTGAGCATTCAGTGTTGCTGTTTCTGACAGTTCAAGTTGCGTAAGTAAACAGTTGCATAAGTGCATTGCAACATTTTAAAGGTAAACCTATATATATATATATATATATATATATATATATATATATATATATATCTACACACACACATGCACACAAATACACATGCACATATAAATGTGTGTGTATATATATATATATATATATATATATATATATATATATATATATATATAGAGGGAGCTTACAAATCTTCATTAAATGGAAACATTTCCTGCAGAAACTCACAAGGGTCTATTCTTTCACCAATTCTATTCTCCTTATTGATTAAAGATTTCCCTTGGGACCTCCCAACATTTGACTGCATATTGTATCAGATGATGTGGTGTTTACTACACAAGGGAAAGCCACCCATGAAACCTCAACAAAGCTGCATTTTGATTTTGACATACTTCAGAACTGGTTAGTGATTACGCAAGGCTAATGTTGTGCACATCTCAAAATATTAAACATGCCCCTATCCTTTTTATTACTGATCCCTGTTTTAACATTTTGCCTGCAACCACTTCTCAAAGATACTCGAGAATTGTGTTCTAGACTTCTCTCTCTCTTTTCCTCTTCATATAAAGACCCAATTTAACAAAGTACTGGGACAACTAAAAACCCGAGGTAGTGGTGCTGCGGTAGCGTTGTCGCCTCACAGCAAGACGTTATCGCGTTCGATTCTCAGCTAGAGCGTCTTCTGTTTGGAGGCATGCATAAATGGGCGTGCCTTCGTTGAAGGTTGTGCGTCAGTGCTGGTAACTCGGCACGTAAAAATCAACTACCAATCATTAGCGGACCAGAGTTCCGCTGTGGCGACCCCTAACCTAAGCTGAAAGACACAACAACAACAACAACAACAACTGGGACAACTAAAATCAGCCTGTTAAATTGACAATTTCCTTACTTCAGAAGACAGACTTTCCATAGACACCAATGTACTTTTTACTAGGACTGACTACAGATGGCCCCTTATTGTTGTAAACTCAGCTGCTGATATCACTTTATTGCACACAGCACAGAGAATAAAATACACTTCATCAACCTAGCTAACAACAGAGAACACCACTGCACTACAATAAAGAATGGTAGATGACACAGTTTCAGCAAGAAGTGAGTTACTGTTTTTCACCAGTACCTAGGGGCTCCTTAATACTGGATACGGCCCACATTTAAAGACAAGACTTTATAACAGGGATTGTAATTATACTCTTAGAAATATAGATGGCAATCAGTTTTAATCAGACCCCCCCTTACAAAGAAGCCACTATTGAAAAAGCTTTCTCTAAAGATGCACATTCAGAAGGAAGAAACTCCCAAGAAGTAAGAACACAAGTCAACAAACTAAATTTAAACAACAACTAAAAAAACTGTCTGCTAAAACTAGGAAGCTAAGGTCATAAATAATTATGCATATCCCAGTATTCCATCTACTAGCGTACTACTAATTCATCTGCATTGAAAGGCTTTTTTGGAATTGAACTGAAAGCTAGTTTATTCCGGCAGTAATGAATTGGATGTATCTGAAAATTCAAAATGACCAAAATGAATATTCATTACTATGCTATATCTACATCTATGTTACTTCCAATGCCAGTGTCAGTTTTTGTGTAGCTATTTCTACATTCTGTTGTACATTTAGCTGTATTGCCTGGTATCTACGGCCTGGGTCATGACTGAAGAGGGTCCTTGGACCAGTTCACCTACCCAGTTAAAAAATGTTAAATAAATAAAAATAGAAACATCAGAAACAATGTCCAGCAATGCACAGTGCTGATAGCAAATAATATCATATACTCAATCCCAGAGGATATAGCCAATCTACTAGCAGACAAGTTTAGTTGAAACGTCACATCCTTCTCCCCTCCTATATTTCCAGATCACATATACCCACATCTATTCCTCCAAGTCAAATGTCCCAAGTACAAGTCTTCTGGATGCTATCCAATGCCAACAATACTACTTCCAGGGGTCAAATAACATACTGGGCTGCCTGCTGGACAGCCTGAAACATGATTTATTAGACCATCTACACAGGCTATTAAATATAAACCTCCAATCAGGCTTTGCGCTACATTAATAGAGGACAGCAACAGTCAATCCTTGCACAAGGATGGGGTATCACTGGACCCAGGTAATTATAGACACATAAGCCTGAGCAGCCTTAGCTGTTGGATATAGAAAGGATCATTATGGAACTGATGAATAAAGGCATAACCAACCTACAAACTCTTGACCCAAGTCAGTCTAGATTTGTTCAGAGTAGACTCTCACCACTTAACCTAGATGACTTCTTTGAGAAGGTTACGGAAACAATGCATGATGGCATACCACTACATATCACATATCTAGACCTTACAGAGGCATTCAATACCACCCCACATTCAGTCATCATAGATCATTTCTCCCAGTTAAATTTAAATCCTTATATAATTCACTGGATAGAAAATTGAATCATAAATAGAACCCAAGAAATTAAGGTGGGCGGCTCTGCCTCCTTCAAAAGACCTGTCACTAGTGGTATACCCCCAGGGTTTAGTACTTGGGTTGTTTTTCTTTGGCATTTACTTTTCCAAGGTCAAAGCAAATGTTAGGGGTTTATAGCTAGCTGGCTTAAGTTTGCAGATGACTGCAAACTTCATGACATCATAAACTCCTCTGAGGATGCCGAGATCTTCCAAGAGAGCCTTTCCCACACAAATAGCCGGTGTCAAAACCATGGACTAAAACTAAATGCCAGGAAATATATACTAGCATTCTTTGGCAAATATGATTTCCTTTGTAATTATCACAATGACAACACACTCTTGAAAGCTGATCCCATTGTCAGGAATCTGGAATGTCATTTATGAAGTATCCTTTGATCATCATGTAGCCACTACTGAAAACCAAAGAAACCGTGTTGGGTAAAACCTTGGTGCAGAGTAGCCACTACTGTGAGGACGTCCATTCTCTTCACACAGCTTACATCTAAAATATGACATCAAGGTACAGGGAGGTAACCATTCCACTCTACTTGGATCTCATTGAATAAAATGCCCCTTTTACTAAGTACCTGCACAAACAACTGTCACAGTTATAATGTCCACAAAACTTTCTCACTAAAAAAAAATCAAGAACCTAAATCAGAAAAACTATGCAGACCATCTCGAAGCCTTGTCTTTCCTCTTAGCATTATATAGGTTACTAAGTGGCAACATCTCAGACCCTATTCTGTCAGACCTGTGACATGTTCACAAGTCCAATGATAGCATATGCACCTGATCAAGGGATCTCAATCTCTTTTGCAACATTAACAGGACATGTTGGAGGGATAAGTGTGCATCAAAGACAATACCACTCCATGGAACATCTTGCACTCTGCATAAAGCAGAATACATTCCTTACTTTGTTTTAACAAAATTTGGTGACTGGATGGAAACCTTAAATTTGTTCCCCAGCTTAGTATACACATTCCTCATGGAAAGGGGCAACAAGTAAATATCCTAACATATCCTTGTTATGCCTGCCCCTGGGTTATTCATACATAAAGTATACAGTCTAAAAATGATCATAGGGGTATAAGGCCAAGCTTCATATGAGCCTCACGGTCCAATAGCCTGGCAAGTAACTACGGATGCATAAAACTATTACTATAGCCTGGTAAGTAACTATGAGTGCATAAAACTATTACTATAGCCTAGTATCTAACTTTGAGTACATAAAACTATTACTATAGCCTGGTAAGTAACTATGAGTGCATAAAACTATTGCTATAGCCTGGTAAGTAACTATGAGGGCATAAAACTATTACTATAACATGATAAGTAATTATGAGTGCATAAAACTATTACTATAGCCTGGTAAATAACTCTGAGTGCATAAAACTATTACTATAGCCTGGCAAGTAACTATGGATGCATAAAACTATTACTATAACATGGTAAGTAACTATGAGTGCATAAAACCATTACTAGAGCCTGGTAAGTAACTATGAGTGCATAAAACTATTGCTATAACCTGGTATGTAACTATGGGTGCATAAAACTATTACTATAGACTGGCAAGCAACTATGGATGCATAGAACTATTACTATAACCTGGTAAGTAACTATGAGTGCATAAAACTATTACTATAACATGGTAAGTAACTATGAGTGCATAACTATGAGTGCATAAAACTATTACTATAGCCTGGTAAGTAACTATGAGTGCACAAATCTATTACTATAGCCTGGTAAGTAACTATGAATGCATAAAACTATTACTGTAGCATTGACATAAAACATTGATTGAACAAGAACATTTTGACTGTCTAAATTATTTTACATACACAGCAACATCCTGGAGCAAATTTTTGCCAAGGCTTTCTCAGTAGTCGTTTATGTAAAGGGTGGATTCACAAGTAGCATTTCATCATAATATCACAGCAAATAGTTCTTATTCTGATGTTTAGTTTATTCAGCAGAGGAAAACAGTATTTTCTTGTAGAGTCTAAAAAGTAAGATCATTAAAGGAGGGACATCCAGGCAGACTACTGAGTGAAAGGCTGATAAATGCTAATTACCTTATTTTCTGCTATTTGAATAAGAGCTGTTTTTATGGTTAGGAATGGATTTAGTAGTGGGAGACCATCTTGTAGTCTGTCCAAGGTATGCTATCCTGCAGTTAGTTAGTATACGTAGCAAGGGTGCTGAGGTATGACTACCTACATAAAGTGCTAAAGAAGATTAAACACCCCAAGCAAAAAGCGCTTGAAAGGTATTTCAGTTTGTTTTGCAATTCTCTGTTTCTCAGTTTCAGTCACAGTTTATTTTTCAACGTTTCTGGTTTTGGATTAGTGCATCTCTTGTTTGTATTACAGAGTCATATATTCAGATAAGGTGTGTGATATGCATGTCAAGTAAGGCATTTATTTCATTATGAGTGGCAAAGCAATCAGTTTAATACTATTATTCATGTAACACACCTCTACCCCACAAATTCCAATTATCTGCATTTTTAGTTATTTTATGTACTTACTTGTACTTAATGTTTTTTTTTACTCTGTTCAACATAACTGATTTAGAGTATGCCTCTAATTTTAACAAATACGGGAATAACTAGTGACTCAAGGAAAGTATATTTTTTCTACTTTAGAGATATGTTTTTCTCTGAATTTCACGGGTTATATTTTCTTTATTTTTGATTAGTTGAGTTGTATGTTGTGGGATGGTACATTTTTTTTCAGTTTTCTAGATCTTTTGGTCGTTTAAATATTTTTAGCTGGTAAAAGTGTGTAGACAGTTTCAGGCTCCTTATTAATTAGGGCTTTTGCTTTATTAGTCATTTTATGAGGAGATATTTCTTTTTTTCATTTTTGTCCGGTGGATTTAGGAGCATTACTAGAATGTGGGATCCTAAATAAGGGAGAGTGCATTCAGATCCTAAAGTGGTATGGCTTAGTCAGTGTGAATGTGTTCAGGCATTGATTACCATGTAAGTGTTTGTAGTGGGTTTGGACGGACTTGAAGGTGGCTTCAGCTGTTTAGATGGCTGATGAATGTCTTTTGACAAGTGGGTAAGATGGATACTGGATACTTCTGTTTAATGCAGTGTATAAATGTGGGGAGCATTTTAGTTTTGTTTTTTTCACCTGTAATATACCCTCTTTTGGCATTAAATGTGTTGTTTAGGAAGAAGGTTTATTAATCAAGAAAGCTTAATGAAAAGTAATGCACTGTTTATGTGTGCGCAATACAGGCTGCTTTTTTGCAAAGAAACAGCTTTTTTATCTTAAAGGAGCAACAATCGCGTGTGCACACACACAACACACACACACACACACACACACACACACACACACACACACACACAGTCAGCAGGGACATGTTTACATAATATTTACAACAATTTACAGATTGCGTCAATAGTTTAGAATGATGTATAAAAACAGATTATGCTTTACCTACACTCCATACAAAATTATTCAGTTCAACTTTGACTCATAATCTAGCCTATACAGGAAATATACAAACCAAGAAGTGAATAGTCTTTTGACCATGTAACTTAATTTCCTGGAAGATATTCTACCTCTGTTCTAGTGAAATCTCTAAAGAATTTAGCAGTGCAATCAACTGCAAGTTTACCATTTTGGCGAAGAATTCCTGCTTCAATTTTATAGTTGCAGATATCACCTAGTCCAAAATAACTGCACAACATGAACTTCCTGGCATTAAAATCATATTAATCTTTATTTTATCTACCATTTATTTATTTATGTATTTATATATGTATTTATTTATCCGTTGTTGACTGGGTTAGTTCCACTAGGCTATAGGTCTCATCAAGGAAGACTCATGGTGGTATTTAGATCAATTTGTGGAAATGTGGCCAGGCCACCAAGGGAATTCCCCTTCTAGGGGTGTTTGGATCTTGGGCATTTGGACATTTGTGCATGGCTCTTGTGAATAGCGCAGTGGAAGCTGAGAGGAGTAATGCAAAGTAAACATGGTGGAGAGCAGTAAGAAGAGAGATGTCGGCAATAATGGTATAGATAGAGAAAGACATTCAGAAAGCTTATTTCAGAAAGACTTTCTGAAGGCAAAGAAATGGAGTATGTGGAAGTACAAGAAGAAGCAGTTATTGTTACAACCCTCCAGGCTGCAGGATGGAGAACTACATGAACTGATTCAGTAGGAGGAAATGGACAAAGAACAAGAGGTATTGTGGGAGATATCATGAACAAAATATTTCAGGAAGAAAGTGGACAGAAAAAAGGAGTAGTAGTTGAGAAAAAAAAAGAAAGAAGATGAACTTACATGTATTAGTGTGGTCACCAGAGTAAGGGAATGAAAGAAAATTAAAGTTTTGGTCCAAAAAAAGAAAGCATTTCATGAGGATTTTAGCAAAAGACAATAAACCAATAGGTAGATACGAGATATGGCACATGTTATTTGTACCTTGGGGGATACATGCATTGTAGGTAAGAACATTTATTTTAACTGGTAATGAAACATTTTATGACATTATATTTGAAAATGGAGAAGGACTAGAAGGATTTCTTTGAGCAACTATGAAGCAAAAAAAGATTTTTCCATGGAATAAGTTTGTTACTAACACATTTACCAGTCAGACAAACAAAGAAAAATAAATAAATGTTTAATTTAGAAATTATGCTGTCAAGGAAGATTTATGGGAGTGTTTCAAGAAACTGTCTCAAAATGTTTCCGACATAGTAAAGATTTATGATAACAAAGGACTGTGGACTGGAGGGTGAAAATGTTTTGTTACTTTGAAATTGTGCAATGGTAAAATATAGCATTTATCTAATGCATTAATGGTGAATGGAGTCAAAGGTTTTGTTAAATATTAGGGTCAACCCAAAACCTGTTTCTTTTTGTTGTGTAGAGGATCATGTTATTGAAAATATGATAAAAGAAGATGTGATATTCGTGGGGAGAAAAGACATAATAATAGAAATTGTTGAAGCAAGTGTTATAGATATAAGGAAACTGGGCATGTTAGGATGAACTGCCCAACTTAAAAAAATGTGAAGAATTAGACAGTAAAAGGGTGATGGAGAACGAGGAATCAGGAGTAGAAAATGTGCTGCAGAAACAAGGAATAATTCAAGGAAAGGGGAAAGAAAATAATGAAGGAAATGGGTATTAGGGAAAAAGAGGAAGAAAA
The DNA here is from genome assembly GCF_019279795.1 of Protopterus annectens. Taxonomy (NCBI): domain Eukaryota; kingdom Metazoa; phylum Chordata; order Ceratodontiformes; family Protopteridae; genus Protopterus; species Protopterus annectens. The sequence goes on along the minus strand of NC_056725.1, from coordinate 184,075,864 downwards.
TAGTTAAAGTGAAGAAACGGAGGGAGGATTGAGATGGTTTAAAGTTAAAGGAAGCAATATCATTGGTAAAACGGTACAAGAGAAGAAGAGACATTTTAAAGAAAAAGACTTAAAAGTAAAGAAAAAAAAAGGAACCACCTTAAAAGTTGTTTCATTAAATGTAAGTGGTGTAATCAGTAATGTGCGAAGAATGATGGTGTATCAGAGGTGTGAAAAGGTGTCAGGTGATTTAATAGGATTCGTAGACATTCGATTTTAAATAAAGAAAAAATAAATAAGGAACAGATGGAATTATTATAGAGAAAGAAAATCTGTGAAACTTAGGAATGGAAAAGTGTGCATGAGTAGCTATTCCTTGGAAAGGAGAAATATAATAATTGATCATTCAATAGTCAAAACAGGGAAATTATCCATTATAGATATTAGAAACAAGGGGCAACAACTAAGAGTGATTATAATTCATACATAAACAAATGATAAAGAAAGTGAATAATTGTTTGAAATGATGCCTCTGTATGTAATAGTTAATAGGAATTTAATTATAATGGTAGGCTTTAATTGTAACATAAGAATACATAAGAAAGCAGATGGGAAATTTCAAAAGATATTACAAAGATTAGGGAAATACTAAAAATAGGTGTTTAAGAAAAGGAGAAAAAGAGAATTTGGGGTTAGGGTTATCAGACATTATCTCAGTGATAAAAGATTAACATTTTAGGTATAGTGTTTTTGAACTTACGAAGGCATGAAAGAACAATGGAAAGATTCTTTAAATGAAATAGAGGGTGTTATTAAGCAATGGAAGTGCTTTAATTTAAAATTTTAAAGTATATATATTAAATTGTTATGAACTCGGTAATTTAGGATATTTAGGTTCAGTAATGGCATGCCCATGTGAATTAAAAAAAAGAAATGTTGGTTATGTTTTTTAGTTTCTTTTTGGGGGCGGTCAGGATTCAATCTAGTTAAAAGAGGAACAGTATATAATAAAATGGAAAAGGGATGAATTTAGAAAATGCAGTAATTCATAGGTTCATAGGTAGGACTAGGCTATCTGCCTGAAGGCATTTCTAAGCCTAGCCAGAATATGCTGGCTTTTGCCACCCCCTTAGATTAGTTCCCTGTGCCTCTGTCCAGTAGAGCCACTGAAGTGATCCACGGGGTAAACTTTCTGTTTTCCATCCACTCATCAAGGTTTCTCTTGAAGAGTGTTAGTGAGGAGCTCTGCCTAATGTAGATTGGAATCTTGTTCCAAAGCATGGGAAGTCTCTGGGACATGAATCTATCTCTCCAGCACGTCCTATTTATTGTTGTGGTGAGGTTTAGATCCCTAGAGCATGTGGCTCAAGGGGATATGGTTTTCTTTAGGTGGAGCATGTCCATCAATTCTGGGTTGGACATGGCCTTGCATGTCAGGCAGAGATCACCTCTGAGTAGGCGGTATGCAACTGAGTACAACTGGAGTTTCTTCAGTCAAGCTGCATAGGCCAGTGATCCTCTTGGTGAGGTACTTCTGTGGTCTTTCCAGCTGTTGCAGGTGTCTTGTAAGGTACATCCCAAATGGGGCATTGTACTCTATGATGGGTCTGATGAGTGATGAGTAGAGGGGCACAATGACCTCTTTTGATCTGGATGTGAACCCTTTTGTGATTAGGTGGGCCACATAGAAGGATTTTCTCACCACTTTGGCAATGTGATTATCAAAGGAGAGATTACTATCTACTTGGGTCCCCAGATCCCTTATTATGTCTTCCATATTTAGGGGACTACCACCTATGTGGTAGTTTGTGGGTACTTTGTTTTTTCCAAAGGGGATGACTATGCACTTTTTGGCATTTAGCTTGAGACCATGATTTTGACACCAGTTATCCATCTCAGTGAGACCCTTTTGGAGAATGTCTGTGTCAGCCGGAGAGTCAATTATAGCCCCTAGTTTGCAGTCATCTGTGAACTTGGTCAGCCGTAGTCCTCCTGTGCTTGCCTGTACCTCTGAGAAGTATATGCTGAACAGGAGCGGTCCTTGGACTGAGCCCTGGGGAACCCCACTTGTATCCGGTTTAGAGTCGGACCTAGCTCCCGCAACTCTCACATGTGGGTTCTGTCTGTGAGCCAGTTGTCAACCCATCTTGTGACATAGGTGTTTATGTTCAGGCTGGTGAGCTTGTCTATAATACCAGAATGGGAAATGGTGTCAAAGGCCTTTGTGAGCTCTAGGTGGGCTGTGTGTATCACCTTTCCCTCGTCTATAGCCTTGGTAACTGTCTCAGAGAAGTCCACCAGGTTTAGGAGGCATGATCTGCCTAACAAACAACCCTAACAAAGCCGAACTGGGTAGGGTCAAGTGTTTGGAGGTTCCCAATGTCTCTGTAAATGAGTTCCATGATGATGTGCTCCATAGCCTTGCATACCAAGCTAGTCATGCTTATAGGGCAATAGTTTCTGGGGTCTGTTGTGGCTCCACCTTTGTGGAGTAGAATAACCATTGCTGTGCGCCACTCTATGGGTACATAGCCTGTGGAGAGGCTAGTTTGAACAGTGTTTTAGGTGAGGGGTTAGTTCATCTTTGAGCTCGTGTAGGATGCAGCCTGGAACACTGTCCGATCCCATTGATGCTGTGTTCTTGGCTTTGGAGAGGGCTGTTTTAACCTGTGTGTCTGTGATTTCAGGGATGCTACATTCTTCTCGTATGGTTATGGGCCCTTTAAGGGGTGAGAGGGGGGTGAAGTTTGCACTGAGCCTGTCTGCTAGGATGTTGGCGATATCAGTCGGTTCAGTGTATTTTGCGCCATTCTGCACTAACTCCGAGCAAATCTGAACATTGCCACTTAGATTCTTGACGTAGCTAAAGAATGCCTTGTGGTTATCTTTGGAGTCCTTGGCAATTTTTCTTTCGAAGCTATCCTTGGATGATTTTATGAGGGATTGTAGTTTCTTGCTGATACTGATCAGGGATGTCTTCCCTTCTTGGGATTTTACTCTTTTCTGTACTAGTTTCCTCCTGCTATTGTATAGCTTGTTTATGGCAGGAGTCCACCAGACTGTTTTCCTTTTCATGGAGGAGTGAGTCTTGGTTTTGCTTGGGATAGCACGATCCATGCATTCTTGTAGGTACCCCTAGAATGCATTAGTAAAGGATTTTGCAGCTTGGACAGTGTTATCCTTTAGCTTGGGGGCTTTGAAACTTTCCACCTCAGTCTTAAGTAACGTGAAGTTTGCTTTTGAAAAGTGTTTCACAGTCATTTCCTTGACCAGGGGTGGGGGCAGAAAGTGTCTGTCCAGAGTGATTTGTTTATGGTCAGATCTAACCAGCAAGGGGTTGACTTCTGGTGTAGAACACTGATCACCCATGTTGGTGATGACCAGGTCCAATATGTTGTCACCTCTGGTGGGAGTGTTGCCCAGTTGATCCAGGGCATTTGAGTTTATAAATTGTAGGAAATATTGGGCAAGGGAGTTAGTGCATGAGTAGTTCTCCCAGATAATGTTTGGGTAATTGAAATCACCCAATATTAGGGTGTTAGGTAGGACCTTTATGTTTCCCAATGTTTCCAGAAATGCGGACTGGGGTTCCAGGGACATGGTGGGTGATCTGTAGCAAGCTACAATTTGAATTGCAGTTTTGCCCATTCTTAGTTGCACGTGGATGATCTCTGAAGCATCATGCTGTGCCACTAACCTGGAGGTGTGGGTATACTTGATGAATATAGATACACCCCCGCCTTTTGTATTTTGGTCTGGGTTCTGTGGTCGAAATGTATGGTATGAGTTGCAGACTATATCAGTTTTCTCCATACTGAGGAGTGCCTCGAGTGCATGCATTTTGAGGTTTAGACTTTTGGCATTGAGTAGCATTACCCTCAGTTTTTTGTTACTTGTGCTATTTACAGTGTTGGGTTTGTCTTTTGAGCCTTGCCTAAAAAAGGCACTCTAAGGGTGACAAGAGCCTTGGCCAGTATTCAAAAGCCTAATGGTGACAGGTGCAAACCATCTCTAGCGAAGAAGCGTGGCTTGTAGAGCATGTCATTCCAGGTGGACAGACACTGGATCCCCTTTGAATGACACCAGAAACTTAGCCAATTGTTGAAATTGATATTTTTTTCTTTATACAGTGGTATAATTCTTGGTGAGGGCAGGATACTACTTAGGGTCAGGGTCATACCAGCCAAGACTATGTGATCAGAGAGCCCTTCCATGTCTCTTTTCATGTAGTCCAGGGAGGTACAACTCAGGTCATTCACACCAACATGGACAATGACAGAGTCGTATTTGTACTTGTTCTGAAGTGACCTGAGTTCTTGTGTTGTATGGCGGATCGTGGCACCCGACAGGCAGCTAACAGTAACCTTCTCCTTGTTCAGCCTAGTGAGTGGGACGTCAGTGTGCCTGACTATAGAGTCACCTATTACTAGTGTGTTGGGTATGTTATTTTGCCTTAAGGGCTGTGATTGCGTGGCACACTAGTTTTGTGAAGTATGTGTTTCATGGTTTGTGTTGGGGTGTGGAGGTTGCTTGGATATCTACTTTGGAGGTCTCTGTTGCTTTTGCAGATTTTTATTTAGAGCCTTCGAGTATGTTTTTGTGCATTTATGTGTGTTTTTGCCGGTGCTGGTTTAATGGGTTTATGTGAAGACTGGTGGTGTGATGCAAGTATTTCCCTTCTCCACTTGACTGTCTGACCCAGTCTTGGGCTGAGAGAGCTTAGCTTCAAGTTTGGTTGTATAATTGCATCTCTCACCTGTATTAGTGTTTGGTGGTAGAAGGAGAGGGTTGTCTGTGTACATGAGGCAGTTGTAACATTGTCTCATAATACCCAGATTCACCAGTTGGACTGGTGAGTACACCTGAAACTGCCCTTTGGACATGCCTGGATAAGTACAGTGAACTGTTTTACTGATTGGCTGGTAAGGTCGAATAGAGAGCCTTGTCCTTCTGTACAGTATAGGGGGGGTCTAGTGCTAGGGTTTATAAGTTCTTTCTATGAGTTTTGAGCAAGTGCCGGGCTGAGAAATGAATGGTTTGAATACTTAAGTTGAAAATTTGTCTAGTTCCAAGGGGAAAAATTGAAGAGGAGACTTTGTGGAGCCGGGATACCCTATACCCTAGCTAACTGTCGCTGCCCGGCATGCAAAACCGGGCAAATGCAGATTTTATAGCAGGGAAATGAAAGAGATATAAATTAGCCCAAAATGGCCAATAAACTACTAATTTCTGAGCTGAAACCACTCCTCCAGGGAGAGATAGGCTGCTCAAAGCTCCCCTCTCTCACAGGTGAACAGAGAAACTTCCTTCTATTCAAGTAAGGTATGGGCAAACACAGAGACTTGTAACACAGCCCTGAATTCAGCACTAAACTGAAAACTGGACTGTACTAGCTTAGAAAGGCAGGAAACAAGTATATTTTTTTGTTTTTTTCAGAAAATAAAGCAGATACAATAAAAAAAACACTTTAAATGCACAGAAAATGATACTTATTGTTATATATCTCAGGTCAGAGTTGTAGTCAATGCCCCTAATAATAAAGTAGGAAGAAACCAGTGATGGGAGTAACTCATTACAAAAGTAACATGTTACTGTAACATATTACAATTTTGAGTAACTAGTAATATAACACATTACTTTTTCAAAATAGTAATGAAGTAATAGTAATATATTATTTTTTTAGTAACTAGTTACTATTGCATTACTTTGCAAAATCACAGGTCTGGAGAAATGACACGGCAGATATTGAGTGACCAAAAAAAGGGGGTCTTTGCTGCTGAGTGTTTCTGTCCCCTTCCAGGTTTACTGTATGATACACTGCTCTTTGTATTACACAACCCTGCATTAGCTAGAACTGTGCATCCTTAAGGACACCTCCTTGCAGTACACCATTGCTTTTAGCATACTTAAAGCAAAATGCTGCACCTTTACAGATAGTATGTCAATCTTTAGCTCCCCAACATTACTGGGGACCTCTTATCACTATGAATATGCCTAGAAATGAAAGTCCCATTGCATCTCCAAAAGAATTGACCTCCAAGGAGACACAATCCACAAGTAATAAAATACAGTTAATACCAATTGTCCATTTTCATATTAACCTCCATATGGTGAAAACGGCCCCACATGTCAATAATGATACATTCCTCCTAACTTCATGAATGCCAGGCTAGAACTCCCAGTCTTCTGATTCTATTTAATATCCCCACCACCACATTCAAAGAAACAACCCAAACTGTCTCTCAGTGTATTGGTCACAAGCATTATCAATCGAACATAATAGCTACAAAGGCTGGCTGAGACAGCACTGACAGGGCATGTTACGAGACTGGGAATAATTTGTCTCTTGTAAGTTTTAGAGGTACTGTTTATAATATAGGACTTTGTATGAATGGTTGCCAATTTTATTATCAGTGTACTACTTTAGGGCTTCTGATTTTGCCTTAGAATTGTACACTGTCTGTCTTAAAAATGTTGATTGTAAAAGGTGGACAGCTGTACACAATGACACATAATGACCAACAGCTATTTGACTAATTCATCTCTTCTTATTCTGTAATATTTTAAAGTCAGTAAAACTGTTATTTAAAATGTCTCCCTGTTATGAGACTTTTATCCCTTCTTATTTTTTTTTTTTTGCTTTGAACCTGCGTCTAGCAGTAAAAGGTTGTTACACAACTATTTACACTACTTGATGCTGCTAGCTTTTCAAATGCCCAAATTGAGACTTTTTTGTATGTGAGACTTTGCAGGACAAAAAATACCCACGGCATCTCTACTCCATGGTGGCAGCATCTTCTCTTTTAAGAATACTGTGTGCATTACACGTGTGCCAACTCAGATGTTACCATGTTCCTCACATTCACACGGAATTTAAAATAACCATTCCATTGAAAGAGAAGGTAAGTAAGTACGAAAGTGAGCTTGTGTATATGTATATGTGTGTGTGTGTGTGTGTGTGTGTGTGTATATATATATATATGTGTGTGTGTGTGTGTGTGTGTGTGTGTGTGTGTGTGTGTGTGTATATATATATATATATATATATATATATATATATATATATATATATATATATGTGTGTGTGTGTGTGTGTGTGTGTGTGTGTGTGTGTATGTGTGTCAACTGTCTAGATTTAGCCTCATAGCTTTGGTTGGATTGTCATAAAATTGGTGGTTTTCTGGCAAATCCTGGAGGACTGAAGTCACTAAATAATGACATATATGAGATTCAGACTTCATATCCATCAGGAAATACATATTAAGACAAATCCTGTTATTCTAGCAACTTTCTAAGTTAAAAAAGCAATATTTAAAATGTATCCCTATTTTGGGCCACTGTATCCCCATTATTTCAGACTTTGTCCAGATTTCTTGCGCTAAGAGGTTGAGGGGTATACATATCTCTCAACTGTCTAGATGTTTGCCGTATATTTTGGATTATTCCTTAACATTTGTGGTTTTCCAGCAAATCACTGAGGACTAAAATAATTAAATAATGTCAAACATTTGAGTTTCCATTTTTTTTAGAAAATGCATGCCAATGCAAATGTTATTTTAGCAAACTTCTAAGTCTATAATAGCAATATTTAAAATCTGTCCCTATTCTGGGGCCTTTGTCCCATTATTTTACACTTTGTTCAGATTTCTTATGCTAAGAGGTTGAGAGGGGGCAGATTAGTCAATTAACTTGATCAGGCTTGACCCTATTGGTTACAGGAGACAAGTGCCTGAACCCTGTACACTGACTACCAGACTGCTGAAGGAATTGAGCTTCAGTGGAGACTGGAGACAAGAGCCCAAATCCTCTACATCAACTTCCAGACTGCTGACGTGACTGTAAATTTGAGTTTTAGTACATTTTCCCAGAATTATGAGTTTCAGTGCATTTTTAAGAGATTATGAGTTTCATTTCATTTCATGAAATTGTGAGTTTCAACGGAAGATAAGTCTGCTGCTGCTCATACTGTCTGTTTTCAATGTGCAGGTAACTGTTTTGTTTAGCAAATGCCAGTCACTGTTTGTGCTGTAGAATTTGAAAGCAGTGTTAGTAGCATAATTGCCTTCAGTGCAGAATGTTGTGGATTCTACTTCCATACCATGTAGATGGAGTGCTGATATTGCAGTGCCCTTTTGATTGCTGATTATTTGGTGCATTTTAAGGGGGATAGGGATTCTACACTCCCGAGTGTGTCCTCCTTTGTATGAGATGCCTAGTAACTATGAATTTATTGTCAGTTTGTCAGTCATTTCCTATTGCTGTATTACCAGCTTATCAATTTATTTTAATGTAACAGGCAATTAATTCTTCAAGGGCAGGAGGCACTGAATTTGTAGATGAAACATTGAAATGTAAAGTGTTTTGCCAGTAGCAACCTCTTCATTAGATACAGATTTATAATTTAATGTGGAATTATTTGGATGGCTTTTACTTCTACAGAGATTGTGTTTACTGAGTGATATTGATGGATTGTAATGTGACATGTAATATAATGATTGATAAACTATACTTATGTAAAAGTAACTCAAGTAACTTGTTACTTTAGTTAGTAACTAGTAATAGTAGTATATTACTTTTTTAGAAAAGTAATAAGTAATAGTAATATATTACCCTCACTGAAAAGTAACTAGTAATAGTAACTTATTACTGTTATAAGCAACTAGCACAACACTGGAAGAAATACAAATACAGTAAAAGCAGATGAATAAAGTGCTATTTTTTGTATATATAAAACAATAGAAAATGAACAAACTGATTTAAACAAGTTACCCAATTAACCAGAAAAAAAGCACAAAACTGAGCCCTGTTCCAGCAGTCTTCAATCAGACAAGTTCTAAGTGCACACTCCTGCCACTAGGGTGCAGGGGAACCTTCTCAAAAAAAAAGATGGCCTGGATCAGTGCTCAAGTTATACAAACAAAGCTTGATTCAGCAGGCCTCAATCTGGTCTATGTTACAGCAACAAGGCACATCAATTTCAGAAAGAAACAGTTCAAATAAGCAGGCACAATAAGCCTGTGATCAGAAATTCCCAGCTCAGAAGGGCAGAATCCAGCCTCTCCTCCCACAAGAGTGCAGACCACAAACCTTCTTAATGTAGAATGACTGGCCTGAAGCCCAAGTGCTTAAACCAGAACTAATACACTTTTAGAATAGCAGACACTGAGCCTTCAGTCAGCAATTCCCAGCTTAGAAGTATGTAAGCTACATGTCCTGCCACAGCAGTGCAGACCACAAACCTTCTTAATGTAAAATAACTGGTATGAAGCCCAAGTGCTTAAACCAAAAGACTTAGAATAACAGTTACAATTTAATCAGGCTACTACCAAGCAGTAACAAACACAGCAGGATAAATAACATTGAGTACTTTTAAGAAGAGGCAAAAGCAAAATAAATTAGGAGGAAACACAAATACAGTAAAAGCAGATGAATAAAGTGCATTTTTTTGTTAGTAAAGTGCAAGGAGAGAGGAAGGCAGAACCTAAGTGGGTTGGCCTTCTCAAATCTTCTCTCTGTATTAAGTAAAGTGAACACTAGACTCAGAATATGATCTCACTGTACTCGGTTAAGTGAGCAAATGAGATGGACCCAGGAAGAGTGTTCAAATACAGACTTATAGGAGGGACGGGTAATTACAGAGCCACCAACACTAACACCAAGACAAGAACAGAGAGTGTGGGTGGGGAACTAACTGCAGATAGACACACAGCAAACTATTCAGTGAAACAATTAGGTAACAGAAAAAATAAAATACAGTACTTTTAAAACTGCAAGTTTGCACTTAACAGAAGAATAAAATACAGTACTGCAAGTTTGCACTTAACTTCAGCTTCTAATGCAGGTGATTGTAGCCAACTAAGTCACTCAGAAATTGAGCATGAAATGAATTCTCAAACTTTGTGGCTAGCACTTAAAGTACAGAGGAAACCCTCTAGGCAGTTAAATATCAGATAACAAAGAAGTGAGAGAAGACTGCAACCCCCTCTTACAGCAGAGAGACACACAGCACACTATTCAGTGAAACAATTAGGTAACAGAAAAATAAAATACAGTACTTTTAAAATTACAAGTTTGCACTTAACAGAATAATAAAATACAGTACTGCAAGTGTGCAATTAACTTCAGCTTCTAATGCAGGTGATTGTAGCCAACCAAGTCACTCAGAAATTGAGCATCTAGTATTGTTACGCTTATATATGCTCATATAAAATGTTAACAGGTACAGTATATGACAAATAAAGTATAATAAATAAGAAGAAAGAAAGATATGATTATTTGTGACAAGTGTAAATCAATAAAAGAAGAAAGACAGACAGGGAAAGGGAGAAGAATGGAAAAAAATGGTGGAATAGAAAATAAAATGATACATAAAAAAGATGAAAGAAAGGCACAAATGCACATCAGAAAGTCAACTGGCATCAGAAATATTTGGTCTAGGGATCTAAGCCTCTTCTGCAATATCAACAGAATGGTTTGAAAGGACAAGTATATCTCACAGAGGATACCACTACTCTGAGAAACAGACTCCCCATCTATCTAAAACAAGGGCATCCTTGCCTATATTCAACTTTAACTTGGATCAATGGATGGAAAACAGAAAACTTGTAACAACAGCAATTCAGAAGGTAGGTCAAAATGCATGACAAAAAGGAGCCAGCAACAGGAAAAAAAAAAAAGAAAAAGAAAACAACAACCGACACTCTCCAAACCCAGTCCAACAAATTATTCTTTATTTAATTGGTCTAAAAACTATATACTGCTTTCGGCAACAGCCTTCCGTGGTATGGTAATAAAATTCAAATGTTTAGCAGTTACTTACCACTTCCTTAAAGGTGACATCGCAATTCCTTGGACTCACATTTAAAGACATATACTCATATATATAAATACAACATGTAAACTAATATTCATTCAAATCTGGAGTAAATAAAGTTCCTAGTTTCACAATTCAAAGATGTTCCTCTACACTAAGCATGTTTTTCCATCCTAATTTATTTGGACCACTAAACATAATTTTGTCAATACCCAAAAAACAAAACCGGGCATTAGAATGATTAATTGTATGCTTAAACAAGGCATTAGATTCATGCTGACATCTAATGTCACTAAGATGTTCAAATATACTTGTTTTAAAAATTGAGAGGTCATTTCAACATAGAAAGCAGAACAAGAACATGAGCTAAATATATAACCCATTGTGAATTACAAGTGATAGCAGTTTTAATTTCATACACTCCAGGAGTGTCCACTGATGTAAATCCCTTACTTTTGAAAATAACAGCATGCACTGTACATTCCCCTCAAGGGAAAGACCCCTTTAAAACATTGCCATCCATAGTAGTTTGTACGTCATGTACTACGTTCAACCCTCTTTTGTAATGACTAAAATAATTTCATATAGTCTTACCACATGTATAAGAAAAGAACATCTGTCAGGAAGAATTTCCAACAAATCTTTGTCCATCTTAAGATAAACCAATGATTGTGAACAATCTGGTGAAAGAAATAATATTACTCTCAAAGTTGGTAACCGACCTTAGATTTTGCCCACCATAAACTTGATCATTCTTACCTTATCCCAGGACTGTCTCGTGTACTACTAATGGACAAAGGCATCTCCTAAACGCTTTATCCCATGCATGGGTGCCCTCAAATTATGTGTGGCACGATCAAAGTTATTTTCATTAGAGGTAATACATAATTATCGACCATGGGATGGGTAAAGCCAATCTCCAATCAAATGGGGCAGGTTAATTCAAGCACAAAAAGGGAACTTGGTTAGGCTTAAAATGGCTGGCAAGGGCAGGTAGCCTAATACTTACCTGCGAACCTATGATCCTATGTAATATACAAGTTCAGCAGAATGCCTGCAGCTTATGCAGAACTCTGCAATTTGCTCATTGATGGGTACATAAGTCCTGCAGGGTCTGCACTGGCTCCCTGTTAAGTCTTGTAGTACCATTAAAGTTGCATATATTTGGCCCTACATGATATGGATCTTTATTCCAGAAATATCTCCTGCTGCCACAAACTCAGTTAGAACTTTGCATTTCTCTTCCTTCAGGGCATTAGAGGTTCCAAGATTTCATGTAGAATGTTCTGGTGTTTGTGCCCTTTTCCTCTAAGCTCCATGTTCCTATAACATTCTTGCTAGTGGTTGAAAGTGTATTCAACAATGCCTGACTTTTAATGTTAAATGAAACCCTATTTGTTTTGATTTGCCAGTTTAATATTTTTCACATGGTCCTATTTGATTCTGACCAAAGCCTTAAATTTGCATTTTTTATTGTGTTTCTATTGCGTTAATGCTTTAATAAATTAAATTACTACTTTAATAAAACAGAGTTTGAATTTATTTGAATTAAAAAATGAAGTCCAGTAAATCGATTGCTGGTTATGTTACTGTAGAAGCACTGCTATTCTTTCATTACTGTTCAGTAGTACAATCTAATATAACCAAAAGTCCCAGATAATGTGAAAGTTGAATTAAACTTCATAGCCTCGATTCAATATTGAAATGACATTTGTGTTATTAGTGCCAACAAATCATTTTCACACAATAGCGTAAATCTCTGAAATCTCCTGTAGCAGCCATTTGAAGTATTTCCTCCCACTGAATACCAGTCACAGAAATAGTGTACAACTACCTTACTGTTCCCTTGTTCAGAGTTTATCTCACAGCCCTCTTCCAGTTGAACAATTTCACAACAGTCATTACCTTTCCCAGAAACTGACACCAGTGACTCCGCACTAACATAGTCTAAAATAGATTCTGGCCTTTGTACACAATCCATCATTGAATGAGTAAAGACAAGTAACAGTATTCCTGCTTAGAAAATAAACAAGCAAAAACAAACAAAAAAAAAAAAAAACGTACAAACTTTCAACACTGCTAATACCGAGATAAAACATGCTCCTTTTCATACCAACTGAAATCTAAATCAGAATCACTGTTTGCTAACACTATATCCTGTCTGCCAAAGACAGTGACAATCTCTAGGCTCCCTCCCACACTTTTGAACCTGTCCACTCACTCCACTACCTTCATCCAAATGCCCCATTTTTTCCAAAAAGACATGAGAGCCATGCATTCCAGGTTAGGTGACAATCCTGTGAGCCCTTTGTTGATACTCAGGGTGCCTTAATAGTCCATTCATCCCCCGAGGTGAGAGTCATGCTTTAGGGAACAGTCCAGCTTACTGATCCAGTATAGCAGCTACCTTTTCATGTTGGAGCCTCTCTTGTTCCTTGCAGCAGCAACTGAGCCCCACTTCTGCACTGCCAGATACAGAGAGTGTACCTTCATATGTTCTCTTGGCTTATGTACATGCATGTGGGCAGTACATGCTCACAGACTTGTGCTCCTGGCATACAACGCTTAATGTTCTCACTAGGCATCACCAAGTGGCAACCCACAGTGACTTCCCTCCCTCCAGGCTGGGTGAACCAATAGTGGCTGCTCTCTCCTATCCTCACCCAATTGGTTCTGTAGATTTCCTTCCTCTATACCATGGAACTGGATAACATATAGGCCTTCCTAATGCCCAATGATTCGTTTGAGAAACCACCCTACTGCGTTATCTTACTTTTCAGAAATTCCGCACAGCCAAGCCCTTTTTCATCACCTTATACCTCCCTATCCCATGTTGCAATATGTTTTTAAATATGAGGCATTGTCTTGTTAGGAGTCTGTAAAATGACACTAATATTTTATTAACTTGATTAATCTGACTTTTAGAAGGAGACATAAAATTGTTAATTTATATAACAAATAGTAGCATTCATCATAAAATTATTTTAATTAAATAATTCTTGTTTTCATTTAGAAAGTAATATTGACCAGTTAGAAGTTATTTCCTTAAAGCTGAGGGTAATTAAATTACAATTTGCATTAATAACATTAATAATAGAAAATAATTTAGAACTTATAATTGTTGTATAACATTTTCTTTCTTTGCCCAGTTGCATTCATATTTTTTTCCTGAAGCTATGGGTCCTCATTTTGATTTATGGCTAAAGTATTGATTTTATTGTAGTAAATGTTCCAGTTGATATAAAAACTAATTTTATTTAAAAAAGCTATCAGTATGAGTTGTAGACTCTATCAGAACTTCAAGGCATACCATCAGCAAATAATGACATTTTATATTCAGATCCTTTACCAATTTCATAACTTTTAGTGTTTTAAATTTTGACTAATACCATGAAACAGTGGTTCTATAGCTAAAGAAATAGTAAAGGAGATAAAAAGACTACATTATCTAGAACATTTGGAAACATTTTCTTAAAAAAGAAAAAGATAAAAAAGGAAAGATAATAATGTCATTTTTTTAAAGAATTATAATGTATTTTTAATAATGTCAATGAAAATGTTGCGAATTATAGCTTTATACAGTTATGAATAAGTGATGCCAAACCAGGGAATCAAATGCATTCCATATATCAGTCTGAATGACTCTAATTCCTTAGTTTCCTGTCTTCATGCATTATTAATGTTCTGGTGTTTCCAGATTATTTTGATATTGTCTGTATACCAAATAACCTATTTGATATTTATGGATTAAATTAGGAATTAAATATTCATTTTGTTTAATAAAACTGATAAATAATCTATTGTCTGTATTTAATGAAGTAGTTGGTCTATATGAATTACATTCTGTGTTACTGTTATCAGATTTTAATATTGTAACTTTAGTAGAACTCTATGAGGAGATATTTTCTGAATTTATAACTAATTTATCACTTTGTGCAATATATTAATTCATACATTTCTGGCAATTTATCATCAATTCCGGGGGCTTATTATATTTTCTTGTTTTAATTAGATTGTTTATATATTCTGTACTTCAGTCAGATAAATATATATTGTTATTATTACAATTCATTTTATTTCAATTTTTATTATTATTGTAGAATTTAAATGCTCCATGCGTCATTTGTATAACTTTTTAAATAATTTATCATTAGTCAACAACATTTTATAGCACTGTTTTAGTAATATTTTTATCTTATTAATCTTATTAATCTTATTAAATATTAATCTTATCTGATTAATATTTAGACTACAATCTTTTTAAACCCATTAGATTTATTTATTTATTTATTTTACATTTGTTGACTGGGATAGTCCATCTGGATACATGTCCATTTTCAGTGGAGGCCTGGGGACAAAAGCTCCACACATACACACAGAGTATTACATTTTACAATCAGAGCACCATAAAAGCACCACATATACCAAGGGAATATTATGCATACAGAGAGATATTACATAGTACAGGTCAATCATTGTTGCAAATACATTTCAAAAGCATGTTCATGACAGGATAAAAGTCATACAGTCTATCATGTTTAATACAATAAGTAGTAGCCTTTCAGTAAGGAAGCAAATTAGATGAGGAGAGATATCCTGTTTAGCAAGTTTGTATTATGGGAGTTAGTCAGGGTAAGAACAAAAGAACAAGGACAAAGCAAATGTTTTTTAAGGTACTGTTTGAGACTTTTTTTGAAATGGGATAGAGTGTGAATTGAGGTAAGCTCAGCAGGGAATGAGTTCCATGTTTTGCCAACATAGATAGCAAACAGAGAGGCCCCAGTTGAATTATTGGTTTTGAGTGTTTGAACTTGTAACTTGTTGGATGAGCAAAGTGTCTTTAGGTTACTGTAAGGGGTGATGATGTTTTTAAGTACAGGAGTGTTTTCAGGTTGGTAGACAATTTTATATGCTACCATGAATTGACTGTACTGAAGTTGGTTAGACAATTTAAGCCACCATAGAAGATTTAGGTTCAGACAGTGGTGTGTTCTATAAGCTGCACCAGTGGAAAATCTAGCAATATGTTTGTAGCGGCTAGAAAGTTTGTTAAGGTCAGACTTACTCATGTTAGTGAAAAGAGGGGCGGCATAAAGGAGGTGGAAAGTAGATGTGTGCGGGCAATGACAGTCCTAGCTAGTGGAGTTAGAAAAGGTTTAATCTTGTATAGAGATTTTTCTTGAAGAGTTCTCATGAGGAGCTTTGTTTGATATAGATAGGTAGTTTGTTCCAGAGTATGGGAAATCTCTGGGACAGGAATCCATCCCTCCAGCATGTTCTGTTTATTGTGGTGACATGGTTTAGGTCCCTAGAGCATGTAGCTCGGAGGGATTGGGATTTTTTTAAGAGGAGCATGTCCAACAGCTCTAGGTTTGACATAGCTTTGTATGTTAGGCAGAGATCGCCTCTGCGTAGGCGATATGCAGTGGAGTAAAGCTGGAGTTTTTTGGGATGGTCTGCATAGGGCATCTGTTTGAGGCCAGTAATCCTGTTTGTGAGGTATTTCTGCGGCCTTTCCAGCTGTTGTAGATGTCTTGTGAGGTACATACCAAAAGGGGTATTGTACTCTATAATGGGTCTAATGGGTGATGAGTAGAGGGGAACAATGACCTCTTTTTTCCTGGATGAGAAACATTTTGTGATGAGGTGTGCCATGTAAAAGGATTTCCTGACTACTGTGGCGATGTGATTATCAAAGGTGAGACTACTGTCCACCTGTGTCCCAAGGTCTCTTATCACAATTTCGGTGTTAAGTAGACTACCACCTATGTGATAGCTCATGGGTACAGAGTTTTTACCAAAGGGGATGAAAATCCACTTTTTGGCATTGAGCTTGAGGCCATGGCTTTGACACCAGGCATCTGTCCCAGTGAGGCCCTTTTGTAGGATGTCTACATCATTAGGAGTTTCGATTATGGCTCCTAGTTTGCAATCATCTGTGAAGTTCATTAGCCAAAGACTTTCTGTGTTTGCCTGTACTTCAGAAAGGTAGATACCAAACAGGAGAGGACCCAGGACTGAACGCTGTGGTTCTCCACTTGTCACTGGTCTGAAGACAGATTTGGAGTCTGCTACTTTCACAGTGTGGGTTCTGTCAGTGAGCCAGTTGGCAACCCATCTTGTGACATAGGGATTCATACCTAGTTTAGTGAGTTTATCTATAATTCCAGAGTGGGGGATGGTGTCAAAAGCCTTGGCGAGATCTAGATAGGCTGTGTGTACCACCTTTCCCTCATCTACAGCTTTGGTGACTGCTTCAAAGAAGTCTATTAGGTTTAGGAGACATGATGTGCCTTTTACAAACCCGAACTGTGTGGGGTCCAGAGTTTGGAGATTACCAATGTCTTTGTTTGTAGGTTCCATGATGATATGCTCCATGGCCTTGCAGACCAGGCTCATTAGGCTAATGGGGCGGTAGTGCCCAGGGTCCTTGGTGGCTCCCCCCTTGGTGGAGTGGGATAACTGTTGCTGTGCACCATTCAGTGGGCACAAAGCCTGAGGTGAGGCTATTATTGAACATAATGCTTAGGTGGGGTGTCAGTTCATTCTGTAGTTCATGTAGAACATAGACTGGGATGTTGTCAGGTCCCACAGATGCTATGTTCTTGTCTTCGGAGAGTGTGTTTTTTACCTGTGCAGCCATGATTACAGGAACTTTGCATTCTTCTGATATAGAGATAGGCCCTTTAGGGGGTGAGAGGGGGGTAAAATTAGCACTGAACCTGTCTACCAGGATGTTGGCAATATCAGTTGGTTCTATATATTTAGTGCCATTGTGCTGTAACTCAGAGCATATCTGAGTGTTGCCATTGAGATTCTTGACATAGCTGTAGAATGCTTTGTGGTTGTCTTTAGAATCAGTGGCAATTTTGTTTTCGTAACTAGCTTTGGAGGATTTTATGATGGATCTCAGCTTCTTATTGAGGCTGACCAGGGAGTTCCACCAATCATGGGATTTTACTCTTTTTTGCAACAGTTTCTTTCTTCTGTTGTTTGTTTATGGCAGGGTGCCGCCAGATTAGTTCCTTTTTTTGGAGGATAGCATGTTGGTTCTGTTAGGGATAGCACAATCCATGCACTCGTGTAAGTGCTTATAAAGTGCATTTGTGTACGATTCAGCAGTCGTACCTCTATTGTCCGTTTGCATGGGTATCATGAAGTTTGGCATTTCTGTTTTAATATATATATACATATATATATATATATATATATATATATATATATATATGTTTGTTTGTGTCCTTCGGCTTTTCCCGGTTAGGGGTCGCCACAGCGGAACTCCGGTCTGCTAATGATTGGCAGTAGATTTTTACGTGCTGGCTTGCCGGGCCTAACGCACGACCTTCAATGAAGGAATGCCCACGCATGTCGCCAAACAGAAGACGCTCTAACTGAGAATCGAACAGGCAATGTCTAACTGTAAGGCGACAATGCTACCGCAGCCCCACCACCGCAGCATAATACATATATATATATATATATATATATATATATATATATATATATATATATATATATATATATATATATATATAAAATATATATTTGGCTGCCGCAAACTTATATATGCAAACTGTGAGATCACCATACTTTGGAGAAAAGGGAATTTTCTGAGTGAGAAATTGTATCTTGTCTGAAGTACAGGCCAACACTAAGGGACTCTGGTTAACAAAGTTCACAGATGATTGCAATCTGGGAGCCATTATTGAATCCCCAAATGATGTGGATATTCTACAAAAGGGCATTACAGAAACAGATGCTTGGTGCTAGAGCCATGGGCTCAAGCTTAATGCCAAGAAATGTATAGTTTTCCCCTTTGGGGAAAAACCATGTACCACATAGGTGGCAGTACACTAAACACCGAAAGTGTGATGAGAGACTTAGGGACACAGGTGGACAGTGGTCTCACCTTCGATAACCACATTGCCACAACAGTCAGGAAATCCTTCTATGTGGCACATCTCATCACTAAGGGCTTTTCATCCAGAAAATAGGAGGTCATTGTCCCACTGTACTCATCCCTCATTAGACCCATTATAGAGTACAATGCCCCATTTGGTATGTACCTCACAAGACATCTGCAACAGCTGGAAAGGCCGTAGAAATACCTCACTAAAAGAATCACAGGCCTAAAGCAGATGTCCTATGCTGACCATCTAAAAAAACTCCATCTATACTCTGTGGCATATCGTCTACTCAGAGGTGATCTCTGTTTAACATACAAGGCCAAGTCAAACCCTGAGCTGTTGGACATGCTCCACTTAAAGAAATCCCAATCCCTCAGAGCCACATGCTCCATGGATCTAAACCTTGTCATCACAATGTGCAAAACATGCTGGAGGGATAGGTTCCTGACCCAGAGACTCCCCCATACTCTGGAATAGACTGCTCATACATGTCAAGCAGAGCGCCTCCTTGGCCCTCTTCAAAAGGAACCTTTACGATTGGATGGGAGATAGGAAATTCACCCCAAGGATCACTTCAGTCAATCTGCTAGACAGTGGTCCAGGTAAGTAAATATTGTGGGAAGAAATATCCAGGGAATTGTTATGGCTAGGCTTGTGTAGGCCCTAGTGCTGATAGCCTAGTACCAACCTATGAACCTATGATGAGCTGAGAGATCACACAGCCACAGATTCAGTTTTACAGAGGCCCAACCACTTTATCATATAGTTTACCTCAAGAAGTGCAATCTTATTGTCCTTACAGAAATGAGATTTTGTCTGATAATGGTATCATTATAAAACATCTGAAAGTAATTGTTCCAAAGTCGTTGCAACAAGAGTACATTACTATCTTGCACTGCGGTCACCCAGGAGTAGACTCTATCAAAAGAAGGGGAGAAGACTAGTATTTTGGCCTTCTATGTCGCAAGATAATGAGAGACTACTTTCATCTTGTTCTGTGTGTAACAGTACTAAGCCACATCAACAGCAAGAACCACTTCAGCTCAACCAGATTGCTGGACTAACTTGGTCAACAGTAGCTACAAACATTTTCGAATGGAGGGATGGAGGGAGTGGTCAACATTATTTGGTGTTAATAGACTGTTATTCAAATTGCTTTGAGATTGACCTTCTTCCTAATTTAGCATCCAGTACTGTCATCACAAAGATGAAGCATTGTTTTGCAGTCCGTGGTAGTCCACATAAAGTTATTTCTGACAATGGCACACAGTTTACAGCCAACAGTTCAAAAGATTTACTGAAGAGTGGGACTTTATTCATGTCATGAGTAGCCCAGAGTATCCGCAATCAAATGGTCTGGCAAAACGTGCAGTTCAGAGTGCAAAAAAGTTACTAGAGAAGTCAAAATGAGACCATAGTGATTTTTTTTCCCTGAGCTCAGAAATATTGCTTGTGATAAACATCTTGTTCCACCTGCCCAGGGACTTCTGTCGAGATAAACCAGAACCACATTACCAATCAGTAGTCAGTTGTTGGTTCCATGTGTAAAGAACAACAGGTCCATAAAAATCAGTCTGCTGAAGAAGCATTTAACCCAGAAGTCCTACTATGATAAGACCAGCAAACCACTCAATCCATTACGAGAAGGAGAAGTGGTAAGAGTGCAAACATGCAAAGGTTATGATCGGATTGGAGTCATGAAGAATATTTGATCACAGCCAAGATCATACATTGTGGAATCACAAGGAGTAGAGTAGAGTTTGGGCAGAAATGGAAACATCTGATGCCAATGTCTGAGCCTGTACCACAGCACATAGCCTGTGAGAAAGACTCTTTATCTCAGAGTGAGTTGTCCAGTATTCGAGTTCCAGAGGAGGTTCCAGAGAATATTCCCATTACCGTGATGAATCCAGAAGTTCCTGATATGAGATGTTCACAGAAGACTGTCCCTGTTGCTAAACCCAGTTCAGATTGATATGTTACCAGATCCAGTCACATCTCCAGACCATGTTATAGATACACTGCAACTTGGACATGAACATTGTGTTTGTTTCTAATTTCTATAGTAATGCATGTATAACTCCAGTGTTATTTTCAAATAAGATCAATCATTTTAAGAGAGAGGATGTAGATCAATGTGTGTGTTTATGCAACTTTAAGAAGCTATCTAAGGGCTTGCACAAGTGTATAAATACTGAACACATGTGAGCCTGACTGCCATTTTATAGTAAGCTGTTGAGATGTAAGCATGTATGTATGTAAGGTCTGTCTGTTTATCAGTTCGTTCATATTTTATGATGCTGCTATCCATCCTGATGTGTTTCTATGTAATAAAGCATTTAAAAGAACTACCCTGCCCATTCGTCATCTGTGTTAGAGAAGGATGAGTGACAGTGTCCACATAATATTTTAATCTATAGCAGATATAAACAAATACCTTTGTGCTATGTATTTCACCAGATTTAAAAACTGCCATAATATATATATATATATATATATATATATATATATATATATATATATATATATATATATAAAACGTGGTAGTACAGTCCTCATGATATGTATATACATATACACATACACATATATATATATATATATATATAGATTGATCATATATTAATGTAAAATATATTGTACTCTAGGTTTAAGGAGCCAGTTTCTCTAATCCTACCACATAAGGTATTTCACATCTCACAGAAACCAGAATCTACCATGCATTCCATTTATCTTTTTTTGAGTGTGTGTCTGTGTTGGCTTGCATGTATACCCAAATGCGCCACGCTGCTTCAGTCAAATGCTTCTACAAGGCTAGACACATCAAAGAAACCACATAAGCAACTTCAACATGAAGTGGCAAGCCTTACATTGTAAATTTGAAGCCAAAATCAGTATCATTTTCTTCCTCTGTAACAATCTCTGCCCCTTCTTTATTACATTCTACAGTACAGTGGTCTATGTTGCTTTCCACAAATATTTTAAAAGTCTTGCTTCCACATCAGCAAACAATGAAATACCAAAATATCACAGTTCCGCTCAGCAAAATCTGTTTCCTGCTCCCAGCTGCATTTCCATGTATGAGATACAGCAGAACTACTTTAACTTTTATTGTTAGTTGTACAAACACGGGAATGGAAGCGCATTACGCATGCTTAAGAATGAGAACAGTAGTACTGAACTATTGTGTTTAAGTGTGCAAAGCAACATTCAACATAGTATGTGGCAGAAGTATTACATTAACTGCAGTCTGTATTACTTCTACTGAAATCATGTAATGTATGCAGCTAGGGGTGATTAAACAATACTACTCCAGGTAACATGAAATATCTAATTTTTTTCATATACTTTATATTGGTTTTGCATAATTTCTTTTACAAATGCAATATATAACTTTGTAAAGCAAAATGCTGAGGTTCACTTATTGAAATCTGTTTCTGCTCATCATCTGAATTAATATGTTATACATAACAATGATATTTTACAGTTACTGTCTACTGTGTAAAACAAATGCTGAAATGAACTACATCCTTACATAAACTATTCATTGCAACATGTATCACATTAGTGCAATAAAATCAGTATAGAGCCTAGAGGGTATTAATAGTACCATGTTAAGGTGCTCTGTGATGTCGTGTGCATTTACAACAAACTAGCCTCATGTGACATACAGTATGTTGATTCAGTCACACTGATAATGTGGCACGTCAGTATGCAAATTAATAGAAACTGAGAAGACATGTCTTACAGTGACAGCCTGAAACTAACATTACTGATTTTTTCCCCTCACACTACACTTGTTATATATCAGATGTGTGTTGAACTGTCAAAGTGACAAGTCTACGGAACGGCAACCTTATTACAGATCTAGGTAATTACAGACCCGTTAGTCTCTCTTGTAACATCATTACAGCCATGGAGTATATCAAAGTTGAACTTATTAATGATGACACAGGGAGTCTTCAGCTCATTGATCCAAATCAATTAAGAACAAGTCCCTACTTATTCAATCTAACTGATATCATTAAAAGGGTCACTGAAGTCATGGGCATGAGATACACTGTCCCCACCATCTATATGGATCTGGCTAAGATATTCAATGCAGTTTCCCATTCAGGTATTATCAGAGAAGCTCATCCATCTCAGAATTATCTGCTCCAACATTCACTGGATAGTTAACTGACAACCAAGATTCAAACAGTAAGAGCTGGAGGTACCTCGTCCTCACAGAAGAACATTATTAGTGAGACCCCAGGACTCTTTCTTGGGCCACTTAAACATCAGCATCTACTTTGCTGACTTAATGTTGCAAGTGAAAGGAGTATAACCGATTAAATAGCCAATGACTGAAACTGTGTTCTGTCATATACTCCCTCTGGACACTGACACACTCCAGCAATTGTTTGTGAAAGGTATACTGACCATAGGTTGAAGCTTAATGCTACAAATGTAGTCTGGTTTTATTTGGGAAGCAAAATTTCCCTAGTTTATATAATCCCAATGACACCCCCCCCCTTAACACTGACAAATTTATTGGAGATCTGGGTACCTTCTTTGCTAATGAAGTGTTTTTTTCACCCATGTTTCAATCATAGTTATAAAATTTATTCTACCTACAGCTAACTTCCAAATGTGTTTCTGATAGGAACAAGGAAGCCATAGTTCCTCTCTGTGCATCCTTTATCAGTTGTATCATTGAATAAAGTGCCTCCTTTGGCATGTATCTTTCCAAACATGTTCTCCAATATTCTTAGTCAGACTCTCTAAGCTACCCAGACAGATAAAACCCACTCACTGTATGCTGTATCATACATGCCCTTTCATTAGAATATATGCTTAACCTCCTGTGCCTTGAAAAGCCCTGCCCAACTTGGTTTATTTCAGCTATGCAAGACTAGTGGTATTGCAAACACTTACACCAAAGATCTAAACCTTTATCTATAAATAAATAGGACCTTTTGGTCTTAGAGTTATCTAACTCAATGTATCTCTTACTTATGAATTAGGCTTACGCATATCAAAGCAAGCAACATATTAAATGTCTTTAAGACTAATCTTGATGATAGGATGGTTATTCATAAATTCACATCTGAGATGAAAGGTATGGCTTTCCTTGATTAGTATAACTAATATTTTTAACTATATTGAGTCTACACTGGCTAGACTTTCAATGGTCGTGCTGACCACATTTGTTGTATATACTGCTATGAGCCTAAGAATGTATGAATTAGTATGATATGCTTTTGATAAGGGCCACAGGAAAATATTGCATTGCTTCATGAAAATGCACACATTTTTTTGAATAGTAATACAGAGGTGGTGCACAGTGCTGTAAGAAGGGGAAACAAAATTGCCATTTTCTTATTCATTCATGATTTTTTTCTAAGTAATAATCTTCTTCTTCTTCTTCTTCTTTTGGCTGTTCCTGTTAGGGGTCACCACAGTGGATCATCTGATGTTCTTCATGTTTCACTGCTGCATTCCTAACCATTGGGTTATCCATGCTGTGGAAGCCCTCAGTCGGTCCGAATACCAGAGCCAAGGTATTGTGTGTTGGCTGCTGTCACTTGCTGGGTAATGTCAAGTCTTCCAAGCTATAAAGGAGAGCAGGTGATGCCATTACCTCAGTCTTTCTTGACGTGGAGTCTGTAGCAGAAGCAATTCATAACAGTGCCGGTTGGCTGTTTCCAGATTTCGAACTTCAGCTGAAAATGTCTAAAGATAAGTACCCTGTTGGGGATCCTTCCTCTTTCTTGCACTAACCAATGTCAAAAAAAGTCAATAACTTTTTCACCTATGGAAAATATATACCACACCAAGACTTCCATTCTTACTGCGTCACTTGCTTAGGCCCAGAACATGATGTACCCCATTGTCGGTTCTGTGCCCTCTTTAACACTAGAACTATTTGTCATAGAGCTCTGTTTGTACCAGATATCTGATTACTGATATGGCACCTGTCAGTCAGCAAACTGCGATCTTCCAAAAAAACATAAAGATAAGGATACAGACAGACTGCATAAGGCCAAGCCTTCTGATGATACCACTGCTAAAAGGGTTGCCTGTTCCTCGAAATTCAGTGAGGCATTTTCGCAGCCCCTGATGCCCGACTCGATTACTTCGTAGGCCTCTACTGAGACCCTTTCAGAGTCCTGTATGCCGCAGAAAACTGTATCATCTAACGAGCCTTCAGCTGTCTCTGCCTTGGTCGAGTCCGGAGCCGCTATGCAGGCACCGGCTTCCAAGGATACCACTCGCATGTCAGAATTCACTTAAAGGCCTTCGCCCTCTCTTCTGACTAACATACCGAAAGCACCGAGGGATACTCTTCAGGCCAGACTTAGAGCTACTCCAAAGGAAACAGCAAAAAGTCTCCATTCCACTACTCCTCCCCCACCTCAAACTAGAATGCTTAAAATGGCAGAGGATCTCATCACTTTCATCCAGGATAATCAGGCGACACCAGACAAAAGGAGAAGGGAACCTTCTCCAGGCCTACAATCAGATTTAGACTCACAGGGATCTGACTCCTCTGTTTTTGAAGAGGAAAATCCTCTTACTGCCTAAGAAGAATCAGATGCAGAATAATATATTCCTTCTGCATCACCTCAGGAGGGCTTTTCCTTTGGGGAACCCTACACACCCTCAGGGAACACTTCCAATGGGAATCAATGGATTTCCCTCAATCCAAGAAAAGACCAAGAGAGTTTTTGGACCTACCCCAGCACAGGCCTCTGGCCATCCCACCCATCTTGGAGGTGGTAGATGATGTTTACCAAGAATCCAGCCTTACCCCTCGCACCCTTCCACCTGCCCCACCTGACAGATAATGCAGGGTACCGGGCTCACACAAATTCCTCTACAGAAATCCTATAGCAGATCCAGAGGTGATTACTCAGGGACCTAAGGGAATTAAGGCTACCTCTGCAAAGAATTCTACTCCCTCAGACAAAAACTCCAGGGCCCTGGACAGATGGGGTAAAAAAGTATATACCTGTGCAACTTTAACTATAAGGGCTCTCAACTGTCAGTTCCATATGTTAAAATATCAACAGCACACTTTGGAACTTTTGAAACAGAACATTTCTGCTTTTCCAGATTTTGCCAACAATAAAGGGATTGCAGAATTACTGCACTCTTCATCTCAGGTGGCAAAGCACTCCTCGCACTGTGAATTTGATGCCCTAGAAGCTTCTAGCAGGGCAGCAGTGACAGAATCTGTTATCAGAAAACATGCATGGCTGAAGGAACAACCTCTCCCCGATCATGTCAAATCTAAAATCTTGGATGCACCTCTTGACAAAGACTGCTTGCTCGGACAGAAAACTTAAGAGGTACTTAAAAAGATGGAAAACAAAGCAAAATTGATGCAGACTGTTAAAGATTTTCTTCAAGTACAACCTCCTAGGTTCAGCAGAAATTTTCCCTCTA
Organism: Protopterus annectens; assembly: GCF_019279795.1. Lineage (NCBI taxonomy): Eukaryota > Metazoa > Chordata > Ceratodontiformes > Protopteridae > Protopterus > Protopterus annectens. Next base: position 184,049,734 of record NC_056725.1, on the reverse strand, counting down.
AACACTGGTCCTTTTCTGCACCAAACAGGCAGGCACAAGGCAAAACCTTTGGGGACAGACCCACCGGGACTAAAAGTCAGGGCCAGCAAAGTACAAACTGTGGCTCCCCTCAAACACTGGAGCAGGGAGTTCAAAAGCAACCCTGTATGGAAAAAATTCTCAATGTCTACCTTTCCCATCTCTGCCTGTGTCCACCACACCAAAAGCTAGGAGGAAGGCTATCTCTATGCAGAGAAAATTGGAACTCTATAACAAAAGATCAATGGGTCTTAAAAATCATTGCTCAGGGGTACAAATTCAGTAATCATTGCTCAGGGGTACAAATTCAGTTTCCAAGAACTACCACCTCCAAGAGGGTAGCCAGTCTTAACTCCAAACCAGTGGGCAGAACCACTAAAACAAATGCAAAACCTAATATCCCTAGGGGCAGTAGAACCTGTACTTCCAGAACAAGTTGCAAAAGGATTCTATTCCAGACTATTCCTTGTTCCCAGGAAAGAGGGGACTTGGTGTCTCATCCTGGACCTATCCTTTCTCAATACCTTTCTGTTAATCCCAACATTCAAAATGCTTACCTTACAACAGCTTCTACCAATGCTGCCAAACAAAGCTTGGATGGTCACTTTAGTCCTAAAGGATGCTTACCTGCACATCTCAATAAGGGAATCATGCAGAAAATTCCTGCACTTTCGAGCAGGATCACTACACTTTCAATTCTCTACTTTTCCCTTTGGCTTATCTACTGCTCCCAGGGTATTCACCAAATGTCTAGCTCCTGCCATTGTCTTTTGCAGGCAAGACAATGTACAGATTTACCCTTACCTGGACAATTGTCTCATCCTGGTAGACTGCAAGGAACTGCTCCTGCAACACCTCTCATTTGTAAAAACACTACTCACCTCTCTGGGGTTCACTACCAACAAAAGGAAATCAAAACAACCAGGAAAATCATATTTCTGGGAGCCTTAATGGACACAGAACAACAAATGACCTTTCTGTCCCCAGAAAAACAAAGTTTCCTACCAAAATACTTCACTACTCTGGCCTCCCAAACCCAGCTTTCTGCCAAGAAGTTCCTACAAGCTCCAGGGTACATGGCCTCATGCATCCTCCTGGTACCGCTGGCCAGACTACACATCAGGAAAATTCAGTGGTACCTAAAGAACCTATGGTGGCAACACTCACAACATCTGGACACCTCCCTGCCTGTGATCCCTTGCATAAGATCCGAGTTCCTCTGGTGGGCTCAGGCCTGTACTCTGAACAAGGGACTTCCATTCACCCACCGTCCATCAGACCAGACCATAACTACAGATACTTTGGACATAGCCTGGGGGGGGCCCACCTAAAAGGCAGATGTGCCCAAGGTCTCTGGGATGCACAAATACTATCCTTGCACATCAACCAAAAGGAAATGATAGTAGTACAAAATGCTCTGGCATCCTTCAAACCCTACCTCAAACCAGGGCTTCTTCTCATAAAAACAGGCAACACTACAGTCATGTGGTGCATCACCAAACAGGGAGGGACTCAGTCTTATCCCCTGTGCTGACTAGCCATGAACCTGTGGTTAGCAGCCTCATCCATGGGACTACATCTTATAGCCCAATACCGACCGGGCATCAACAACACCCTGGCAGATTATCTAAGCAGAAACCTGCTGGACCCACATGAATGACAAGTCCACAGAGACATTTTTCTGCAAATTCCCCACATATGGGGGACCCCCCAAGTGTACCTCTTTGCCTCTCATTTAAATCACCAAGTGCAGAAATGCTGCACCAGGGAGTACCATCACCTGATCTGGAAGGTCGATGCCATGACTTTCCCTAGGAATACCCTCTTTGTGTATGCATTCCCACCTCTACCTCTCATTCCAAAAGTGCTAATCAAGATAAGAGAGGAAAAACCAAGAGCAGATTGGCCCAGACAGCATTTCTACCCACTGCTGTGCAGCCTATCTCAACAGCCCCCTTGGCAGCTACCTCTGATACCTCACCTGCTATCCCAGAGGAGGGAACAATGCTGCACCCAGACCTTCAGACACTCAAGCTCTCAGCATGGCTTATTCTACCAAAACCAACAAGGAATCTATGCTAAGCAAGCAAGTCCTTGACATCACCACAGAAGCCAGAAGGCCCAGCACCAGAATATCTTACACTGGAAAATGGAAAAGATTCTGCTCATGGAACCAGTCCAAGGGTACAGACATACATCTGCCCTCCAGTCCTCTTATTCTAGATTATCTTGATGAGCTTCTTAATGAGGGTCTCTCCTTCTCCTCTGTAAAGATCCATGCCTCTGCCATCTCGGTACACTTTGATACAAAACAGCCATTGTTCTCCCACCCTCTTATCAAACAATTCCTTAGAGGAGCCTCTAATATCAGGCCTCCCAAAAGATAGCCCATCCCAGCCTGGCACCTGAACTATGTTTTAGAAAAGCTTACTCTGCCTCCCTTCAAGCCTGCAGCATTGTCAGAATTAAAGTACCTCTCTTTGAAGACTGCCTTTCTCCTGGCTATTATTTCAGCCAGGAGAGTATCAGAGCTTCAAGCCTTAATGGTCATTGAGCCATTTATCATCTTCCATGCTGACAGGGAACCAATCCCTCTTTCATAACAAAGGTAGTTTCAGATATTACCCTCAACCAGGCCATCCACTTGCCCGCCTTCTTCCCTAACCCTCGGAACAAGGGGGAGAAGGATACTGCATTATTTGGATGTGCACAGACAACTCAGATTTTATCTGGATTGTACAAAAACATTCAGGAAAACTGACTAGCTCTTGGTCAGCTTTAAAACAGGGGCATAGGGGAAACCAATATCCAAACAGACCATTCATTTCCAAATGGATAACACACTGCATCCAGTTTTGCTACTCCTTGCATGGAAAACCACTCCCTAGGACCATCAGAACCCATTCCACTAGGGCAACTTCTACTTCCACAACATTCCTTAGAGGGTTACCCACCAAGGATATCCTGGAAGCTGCCACATGGACCTCAGTCCACGCTTTCACCAAATATTACCATCTGAACCTATTCTAAAAAGCTAGTGCTGGGTTTGCCTCTGCAGTTCTGCAGGGCATGCTCACTCAATCTTAAGTTTCTATTAACTTTCCAATCTTCTCAGCTTTGGGAGTCTTCCCAATGGTTAGGACTGCAGCAGTGAAACACGAAGAATATAGTACAGTTTTGTACACTAACCATAAATGTAGATGTTGGAGTGTGTTTACTGCAGCAGTCATACTTTCCCTCCCTCCTTCCCCCTGATATCTGCTTTCCTTAGAGAGACACATATTTCTATGGGGGTCTCTGACCCCAGGACTACTAATAATTATTAAAATTGGACTTCTTTGGTTGGTTAAGGCAAGAAAAACTGAGATAATGGTGTTGCCTGCCCTCCTTTATAGCTCAGATGACCTGACGTCACCCAGCAAGCGACAGCAGCCGACACACAAAACCTTGACTCTGGTATTTGGACCGACTGAGGGCTACCACAGCATGGATAACCCAATGGTTAGGACTGCAGCAGTAAACACACTCGATCATCTACACTTATGGTGAGTGTACACAAATGTACTTTTCCATTTCTTCCTGTCCTCTGCATCTTGCTCTGTCACACCAACCACCTGCATGTCCTCTCTCACCACATCCATAAACCTTATCTTAGGACTTTTTCTTTGCCTCTTACCTGGCAGCTTCATCCTTAGCATCCTTTTCCCAATATACCCAGCATCCCTCCTCAGCGCATGTCCAAACCAGTGCAATCTTACATCTCTGGCTTTGTCTCCAACCTGTCCAACCTGAGCTGACTTTCTAATATACTGATTCCTAATCTTGTCCATCCTCGTCACACCCAATGCAAATCGTAACATTTTTTACTCTGCTACCTCCATCTCTGTTTTCTGTCTTTTCATCAATGCCACCATCTCCAACCCATATAACATCGCTAGTCTCACTACTAAACTTTCCCTTTCACTCATACTGGTACCCGCCTGTCACAAATCACTCCTACCACTCTTCTCCACCCACTCCACCCTGTCTGTACTCTCTTCTTCACCTCTCTGCCACACTCACCATTACTCTGAACTGTTGATCCCAAGTATTTAAACTCATCCACCTTTACCAGCTCTACACCTTGCATCCTCACCATCCCTCTGTCTTTCTCTCATTCACACACATATATTCTGTCTTAGTCCTGCTGACCTTCATTCCTCTCCTCTCTAGAGCATATCTCCACCTCTCCAGGGTCTCCTCAACCTGTTCCCTACTCTTACTACAGATCACAATGTCATCTGCAAACATCATAGTCCATGGGGACTCCTGTCTGATCTTTCCTGTCAACCTGTCCTTCACAACTGCAAATAAGAAAGGGTTCACAGCTGATCCTTGATGTAAGCCCACCTCCATGATGTAACCCCACCTCCACCTTAAACGCATCTGTCACTCCTACTGCAGACCACAACACTGTCATACTACCCTCATACATGTCCTGTACCCCTCTTACATACTTCTCTGCCACTCCCAACTTCTTCATACAATACCATAAATCCTCTCTAGGCACCCTGTCATTTGCTTTCTCTAAGTCTACAAAGTCGCAATGCAGCTCCTCCTTACCCTCTGTACGTCTCTGTCAACACCTTCAGAGCAGACATCGTATCTGTCATGCTCTTTCCTGGCATGAAACCGTACTGCTGCTCACTAATCATCACCTCCTTTCTTAACCTAGCTTCCATTACTCTTTCCCATAACTTTATGCTGTGACTGATCAATTGTATTCCCCTGTAGTTACTACAGCTCTGCACTTCACACTTATTCTTAAAAATTGGTACCAAAGCACTTCTCCACTCCTCAGGCTTCCTCTCACTTTCCAAGATTTCATTAAACAATCTGGTTAAAAACTCCACTACCATCTCTTCTAAACACCACCATGTTTCCACAGGTAAGTAAATTGGACCAACAGCCTTTCGATTCTTCATCCTCTTCGTAGCTATCTTTACTTTCTCCTTGCTAATCTGTTGTACTTCTTGATTCACTATTCCCACATCATCCAAACTTCTCTCTCTCTCTCTCATTCTCTTCATTCATCAGTCCCTCAAAGTACTCTTTCCGTCTTCTCAACACACTCTCCTCATTTGTGAGTATGTTTCCCTTATTATCCTTTATCACTGCTGCATATCTTTCCAGCTTGGTCCCTCTGTCTAGCCAATCGGTACAGGTACTTTTCTCCCTCCTTAGTGTCCGACCTTTAATACAACTCTCCATAAGCCTTATCTTTAGCCTTTCCAACCTCTCTCTTCACCATACACCTCATTTCCTTGTACTCCTGTCTACTTTTTTCATCTCTCTGACAATCCCACCTCTTCTTCGCCAACCTCTTTCTTCGTATACTCTCCTGTACTTCTTCATTCCAACACCAGGTCTCCTTCCTCTGTCCAGATGTCACACCAAGCAACTTTCTAGCTGTCTCCCTTACCAGCGCAGTTGTAGTTACTCAGCTCTTTGATAACTCTTCATTGCCATTCAGTGCCTATCTTAACTCTTCCCTGAATTCCACCTCACAATCATCCTTTTCAACATCCATCATTTTATCCTTGGCACTGACCTCACTCTCCTCCTCCTCTTTTTGATCACCAGTGTCATCCTACAGACCACCATCTTATGCTGCCTAACTATGCTTTCTCCTGTCACCACTTTACAGTGTCCAATCTCCTTCAAACTGGTCCCCCTGCTTAGGATATAATCCACCTGTGTGCATCTTCCTCCACTCTTGTATGTCACCCTATGCTCCTCCGTCTTGTTAAAATATATACTCATCACAGCCATGTCCATTCTTTTTGCAAAATCCACTACCATCTCACCTTCTGCATTCCTTTGCTTAACACCATACCTACCCATCACTTCTGCATCCACTCTGTTCCCTTCACCAACATTCCCATTGAAATCTGCTCCAATCACCACTCTCTCACCCTTGGGTACAGTCAACACCACTTCATCCAACTCACTCCACAGTTTTTCTTTCTCATCCATTGCACACCCAACTTGCGTAACATATGCACTAATAACATTCATCATCACGCCATCAATTTCCAGCATCATAAACATCACTCTATCTGACGCTCTTTTCATCTCCAAAACACTCTTGGCATATTGTTCCTTTAAGAATACCGCAACCCCATTTCTCCTCCCATCCACACCATGGTAGAACAAGTTGAACCCACCTCCAATACACCTGGCCTTACTCCCCTTCCATCTGGTCTCTTGCACGCACGATATATCAACCTTCCTTCTCTCCATCATATAAGCTAGCTCTCTCCTTATACCAGCCATACTGCCAACATTGAAAGTTCCTACCCTCCCAACCACACTCCTAACCTTTCTCTTCTCTTCCTGCCTTTGGGCATGCCTTCCCCCTCTTCTTCTCCTTCTCCTCCTCCTTTGGCCAACAACAGCTCAATTTCCACCAACACCCAATTGGCTACCGCTACTGGTGGCTGTCATTGTTAACCCTGGCCTTGACTAATCCAGTATTGAAATCTGTATTGTTGCCCGCATATGTCATTTGGCAAGATTTTTAACCAGATGCCCTTCCTGATGCAGCCCTCCCCATTTATCCGGGCATGAGAATGGCATGAAGAAATACACTGGCCTGTGCATCCCCAAATGGCTGCTTTTTTTTTAATAGTAGTGCACTCTGTATTTCAGTACTCTTAGAACCTAGTGTAGAAAAGTACATTATTGTTTTACAGTTGTTCAGAAAACTGCAGGCAGTCCCTGGGTTAAGGACAAGATTTGTTTTTTGTCTGTTCTTAACTCAGATTTGTATGTAAGTCAAAACACGTACATATGGTTTATAGGAAATGTCACTTAGTCAAATGTGTGCCTCAGTCTAGTATATATTTTACTTTTCGTTGCATAGAAGACACTTTAGAAACACTTCCAAATAAAAAAACCTTAAACATAATACTGTATACTGTAGAAATAATACTGTAAGTACAGTGTAATAACACTACAGTAACTACATTCACACACATTACAGTACTGCACGTACTGTAAAACACATTAAAGAAAGTTCTTTAAACAGTTCAAATGAAAAAAAAAGAAACAATAATAATTGCTTTAACACACTTTATTAATTTTACTAATTAAAAAAATTTATGAATTGGACAGATGAGAATGGAGAAAACTTGTGGTCTGGCAGGGTAGAGAGTTGGAATTTGAGAGGTGCAGACTCTGATGGGTGTTATTGAAGAATACTGGAAGTCAGTGGAGTCAAGTTTTCTGGTGTCATCAAGTTTGGCCTTTTCTCATCAAAGAATTCTTCATATATGCTGAGGCCATCAACTATATATAACCTGCTGAACTCTTTCTCTCTGTTTTAGGATCTTTCTCTCTTGTAATGCTTCAAACTGCTCAAGCTCTGCTTCAGCTAGGCTTTTGTCTTTGTAAAAAATGTTTCAAAATTGTTCTTGCTTCCCAGGTTGTCTGTTTCCTGTTGTCTTTGTCCATGTCTTCTGCTCCTCTTTGTCATCTAGTCCTTTAGTTCCAGAATCAGGTAGTCTGATGAGATATGTCATGAGAGATCCATGTCAGTGATGCCTAACTGCATCAAGATCAGTCCTATCACTGGCACTTCATGCATCATAGCAGCCAGTAAAGCAGGCAAGCACAAATTGCAGGCACAATTCCAAGCCTTTACAATTACACTTTATTTCATGGCAAGATCATCTCACATGTTGGATGGCTCTTTAGATCATATACAGTCCCCAGTGTATCTTCAGGTCCTGGTCATTATCTTGATGTTATCTTAAGCCTGAATGAGTGAGGAGATGAGATATGGTGTAATAAAATATATATGAATGTTGATAATGGAGTATTTGATAATGATGGTAATGTTATGCAAATGATAATGTAGTTTAATTTTAATGGGGTGTAAATCTAAACTGTCCAAATGTGGAGGTGCATTCCCATTGTTGACAAATGATCAAGAAATTTGAAAGTCAAATTTTTTGGTAAGAACATAACGTTGAATGCAAAAAAGATCAATTTTTGAACATAGCAAGCAAGCAAACAGCAATAAAGCAAGCCTTTTCAATAAAAATTTCCAAATAACACCTTGAATTTAGAGGCCACATAAAGTTGCTCATAAACTTAAAGGAAAAATGTAGTAAAAAAAAAAAACATTAGAAATACACTTCCAACCTTTCCTAAAAACAATAACTTTACTTAAGCTTTCACTAAACTTTTTCCTCTTTTTCATTTTCTTTGCTTTGTTCTTTTTCCTTTCTTTTTTCTTCAATAAAAATTATATCCTTTTTTTCAATAAAAAAATTCTTCAATAATTTTTTTACCCAAAATCTTCATCATCCCTTCTGAGCACTCCTTTTATACATTACATCCTTTGCTTTCCCTTTGAGCTTTTATAGTACTTTAATCATATTAAAGTGCTTTCCCTTGAGTAGTGATGGAACCAGTCCATTTTAAAGGACTTTCATACATCAGTAAAATGGCCTTCAATTTTCTTTGCTTTTATTGAAAAGGCTTGCTTTTTCTTTTTGATTTTTTTTAAGATTTTGAAAATAGATTAAATTTTTTTTTCCAAGGTCTAAACTTAAATAACCATTGTCCAAAAATTACCAATTTTTTCTTTATCAGTTTTGGCCACTCCAGTTTTTCATAATAATCATCATTTTTCTTTATTTGCCATTCTTTCATTGTTCTTCATCCTTTTCTTTTGTTTATTATTATTTAGTAGATGGTTTTTCCAACCTTGTCATGGTGCCTCACCTCTCTGGATCTCTTCCTTTTTCCACTTAACTTTCCTTTTCTTTTGCTTCTTACTTTTGCACTTTAACTTTCCAGAGGTGATTTTTTTTTTATTTTTGAGGCATGGGGGGTGATGTCACAAGTACGGTTCAGAGGCATGGACTGGCTGCAGTATGGTACAGTACAGTACAGTACAGTACAGTAGTGACCCTTGACTTCCTCTTTGATTCTGAGGAAGTATATCGATGAAATTACTGAAGGGATTAAGCAATGAATGAAACTGATTGATGTCTCTTCAACTTTTCTTGCTTTCTTTGTTGTTTGTTTTTTGTTCTTTTTTTTTACAGTGTTTAAAGTGGAGCTCCACACAATACACATACACTACAAATACAAATCAGACACTACATTTCACTGTTCTCACATCGGCTACACTGACCACTACCTAATTAACATCTATATATAATTAACATTCAAATTCAATTGATTACAGATTTATTTTTTTTTCATTTTTTTTTTTTTAATAATAATAGTAATATAATAATAATAAAGTGTAGTACAGTTCAAAAAAAAAAAAAAACTTACATCTTTTTTTTTTTAAGTTTCACATTTTTCACATGCAGGGCAGGCATCCATGAATGTTTTCCACTCTTTCCTGCACTTTCCTGCACTTTCAGACCTCTGCCCCTCTGCTCCTCCTGTCACTTCACTAGACCCCCTGAGCTGCAAATGGCATTTGCCCATTCTATTGTTCTCACAAAAAAAGAAACATGGAGAAAAGGAGAGGAGGACATTTGAATAACAGTAAGATGTTTCTTTTTTTTCTTTTTATTTATTTTTTATTTTTTTTTGCTTTTTCCGTGCTGCGCTGCAGCTTGTTCATATCTTTGGGTTGTCCGTATGTCAGATGTTCATAACCCGGGGACTGGCTGTACAGTATTGCAACTGCAGAGTAAAAAACAGAAGTACAAGTTCTTCAGTTCAGACCAGAGTGCATGGGTATGTGTTTATAATATTTATAAGATAAAACAAAATAATATACATTTTCTCTTTTCTGAGACTTTCTTATCTCTGCTGCAATGTACTGTGACTAGAGACTGTTTGATGGCTATGTATACCTAAACTGTTTATCATCGGACAAGTTCATGATCCTAAAATGTATATTTCACATTTTCATCAAGTGTTTGACTCTGCATAAATGCTCATCTCCTGCATAAGTTTGAGATGTGAGTTGTTTTTAGAAGACAAGGAGGATCTATATATATATATATATATATATATATATATATATATATATATATATATATATATATATATATATATGTGACCAGGTGGTTGACGACACTTGTTTAGCTGCTGTGTAAGTTTGTTTATTTGTTTTATTTTCTAGGGGTAATACTATATGGTTGCTGTGAGATATCTGACTGATTCTGCTGCCAGAGGTCTGACCACATGAGTGGGCAGATACCGTGCTTGCACTTTCTAACTCCCCCATTACTTAGAATGCTGTTTCTTACAGTCAAGTTTAAAAACAAGTTTGGCTGCACTGAACAGAATAATTTAGCAAAGGAACTCTATGGTAAAAAAAAAAAACTTTTAGGCAATACTGAACATATTCATTTAGCTTGGAGAATTTTGGGTTAGAGCAATTTGGCATGATGGATAACGGTTTAACATAGACGTGTTTAGTATTGATTTTGTTTTGCTAAAACACTGCCACAAATCAAAAGCAAGTGTGCTGTAGTGTGATAATAGTGACAGTAAATTCTTTTTTTTCCTTCAGTACTAAAATGGTGGCATAGCTATGGAATAGTATCCCCTAAAAATCATGGGAATAAAGTAATAGATGCATATAAGGGACAGTTGTTTTTGAAAAGGCGCAAAGCATGATGACAATGTATTAAGTGGAATTCGCCCTATGTCAGAAATAGGAACAGAGCAAAGTTTTTTGGTCTATTTTTTTTTTGTTCCTCCATAGCTGACCATCAGCTCCCCCGAGTGCTTCTTCTCATTCATTTGGTCTATCAAACTTGTATGTGTTTCCCCAGGCTTATTCTAACCTTATTGTGACCAGAGATGAGGTCAAGGCATCTGAGAACAGTGTCATTCTATTGCTAAGAGGGTGTTTTACCCTTGTGGTCTTTGCATGCCCTCCTATCACAGCCATTAGGTGTGAGGATTAATGGGTGTCAGTGCTGGACCCTCATTTCCACAAGGGACTGCTGTCAGCAAGAGTTCCTTGCCCATCCATGCAAGACACTGTGCAGCTGCTTTCCCTAGTTTCCAAACATGCAACCCCCCCCATTAGAATGGGCATGCCAGTCCTCGCTACCTATCCTTTCAATGTCCATATCATTATTTTAATGAGGGTCACTTAGTCCATAGTTAGGCCTTTATCTTTGTATGCCAACAATATGAGCAGATTAGATGGTTTGTGATATTTCTTGTCTGGTTGATGATTGTCTTTTTCTACAAAAAAGAGATTACATGCATTGTACAAAGATCTGTGTAGTTATTGTAAAAGTACTATTATAGTTGATGTCTCAAAGCAATAAAATAGCTCATACTAAGCTATTTTGATGAGAGTTTCTGTTTATAATTTTAAAGATTCAGGCTATGTTTAGTAATATATTTCTGTTTATAATTTTAAAGTTTATGAGGCAATATGCATGTTTTTTACACATGCTGAATGACATGAAGATAAAATCATTCTTTTCTTCTCATCTGCAGGAAGTCATTTATAAATAAATGGAAAAGTAGGATACAAATTCATCCATCTATCCACAACCCCTTTTTCCTATTTTTGCACATGGGGTCAGGGTGTCACTTGAAAAGGTTCACACCGATGGGTGGCTACCCCAGCCACAGTAGTTCTTTCATGCCACAAACTTGCCCACACACTCACAACTAAGGACAATTTAGGGTGGCCAGTTCACCTACTGCATGCCTTTGAAATGTGGGAGGAAACTGGAGCACCTGAAGGAAACCCACACAAATATAGGGTGGACATACAGAACTCTGCACAGGAGGCACCCCAGCTGAGAATCCTACTGGGAAACCTCTTGCTGTAAATTGCTGTGAATATGTCTATGCTTTGTCTTCAGTACATATCCTGTAGCTTGGGAAAACTCAGTAGCACCACTGGAAGTAATAATTTGACTTCACATCTGGGGCATACAGTCATTCATCTTATCTGTTTAAAGTACAAAAGCTTTGGGAATTCCATCAAGCGATTATGAAAAGTCAGTAATCTTCTCCAAAGGAATGTAGTCTGACCTTTTGATAACAGCCACAAACATGCATTCTTCCATAATCTGCTACACTATAGTACTGGAATGTGTGAGCTTCACCATTAAACTGCATTATTTGACCATCTTGCATGGCAGTGTAATAAGGTGTGATTCAGGAATATTCTTGGTATATTTACTTACATTCTATGAACTGTGTATACAATTGCATTTGTTGGTATTGTATAGGTTGAGAGTTTTCTGAAGTAGAGATTTCTCTGGATTTATCTGGTAAGATGTATTTTTCAGCCTTCTTAAATGTATGTGTTTCTACAGCTGAGCCTGGTAGAACATTACTCAAGGGTATTAGGTGTCCCAATAATCAGGTATGTCATGTAGCTATAGGGAGTAATAAACAATGCCAGACTGCAAATCCTTTCACCATTTGTATTCTACAGTATGTTTATATCAGGAAACATGTCACCTTGCTGCTGTTCACCCTGTAAGATTTACTATGTTTTTAACATGCAACATATCTACAGGTCATGCAAACCCTACCCTTTCTCATACATACATGTAGTAGCTCGTAGAGATCCTGGACCTTACACAGGGTATTAGCAGCCTATGTATACCATATACACCACTAGTATCTTTATACATATCTGTCTCACTCATTATAGCATGGTATAACTATAGATGCCATTATAACCAGTCTCATCACTATAACATGTATAGTTCTGTTCTCTTGTTTCCACAGGAAATATATTATGCTGAGCCTTGATAGCTTCATCCCTGCTGTGAAAGTCCTGCTGCATGCAGTCATGGACATTACATGTTGGGAAGATGAGGTTCTGATCAACCTCTACAGAAGCAGTTGTGATAGGCACCACTCCACAGCATCAATGGGTATACTTCACACTACAGCAACATCATAGGCATGTCACAGACATGATCAGTCATCCCAAGGGGAATGCACAGAACAAAGCATCTAACAGATCTACCACAGGGATGTAGGCCACCTGCGTCCACCTCAATGATGGATATGGAAGAATTTATGGTATCCATAAGTGGGGAAAGAGGTACAGTGACATTCTCAGAAGAGGCCCTGTTGATGCTGGGGCCTGCCAGTCTTAAACACATTTCAGTGGGTGATACACCATGTTAGTAACTCATACAGCAGTTGTATGTATACTTCTCACCAGTGCATATACAGAGTATAAACCGATCATATTGTTCACCTATGCACCGTGACTGCACTGGGGTGGTTGAGCTTAAGGCGCGACAATTTAATGTCGTAGAGGAGCTCTTTCCCAAAAAAAAAGTTTTTTGGTTCATTGTTTAAGTATTTAATTGAGCCAAAAAATATTACTGAAATCTTGTAGGTAAACCATGCGGTTTATGCAGCAACTGAGTGTAGGCTGTCATATGTGGGTATACTCACCTTATGGTAGCCTGATGCAATTAGTTGTCACAGTTGGTGGCTGACTTATGGTTAGTGCTGGGGATCATTCAGGAGTTATGCAGGAATGTTATCCAGTCACAGAAAGCTGTTACAGGGTCAAGAATATATTTGACTAGTTTTGTGTGTGGTATTTGGGATGCTGCTGCCTATTGGGCTCAACAGCTCTTTGTGGGCATGGACTACAGAGACTGTGAAATAACTGGCTTTGCAATGACTGTGTTATCACACACTGCTTTATATTTTCACCTCCCTGCAATTACAGCTGCCATAATCCATGCTCAGATATGTAGTATTGTCCATGGTCAGGGTAGGGTAAATACTCAAGGTAGCTACCCATGTGGGTCTTGTAAGACCAATATCAGGAAATATGCGGCAGTATACCATCCCTTGCCATGGGTGATGACAATGCTCAACCTCTGATAGAATCCTTCCCAATAGATTCCTTCTAGGTCATGATCCCACAGAAACACTGCATCCCTGCCAAATGGGGCCTCTTACTTGTCACCTACTGTCAACCCATCAGCAGAATAACACTATGTCATGATAATATATTGACATACCATCCTTGTCACAGAAAAATGTGATACCTGAAAGAACGTACATTTCCAAACCAGAAGACCTCATCTCTACTTCCTCTGAAGTTATCCCCCTACATAGTATGTGTTGATAACCATGTTTATTGTGTTCCTTGTAACTTGATCCCATGTTAATATCTGTAATTCACCATAACTTCCATCCTCTATAGTAAATGTGCTGATGTCCAATGTCTGATGCACAATGTGATCTGGCCATCAACTGTTCAGCATAACCTGCATCATGTTTGATCAGTGTGACACTGCACACTCACTGTGTGCTCATCTTGGATCATAGCTCTGGACTAGAAATCTCTACTTCTCCTGTACCAACATGTATTATGCCATTGATCTTTAAGGAAGACTCCTCCGGCATGTTCATCACTGTATTCTGCATTGTTATCCACTGTAGATGTTGTTACTGCAGTTTTAGTGCATGTAGTCTGAAAATCTGTTCTTTCCACAGCTGTACCATGAGGCTAGACAGCTTGTTTCCTATATATCACTTTACACAGCGCAAGGAAGTACTGCAATGCCCAACCAGATGTGTTCCAGGCAGCAAAAATATGTTTTAAACAGGCCAAGTATTAGTTCTATCACATTTCATGTCTCCTCATGTTCCACATTGCATGCCCACTTTTTAGACTGTGGACAGATGTCATAGACTAAGGATACAGAGAGTGGCCAGCATCACCTGCAACACATGACAGTCTTTGTTGAAAAGGATTAGTGGATATGTCCACTCTCTCTTTAACAGTGAGCATTTACTGTGTCCACTTGGCTTACATTTACCAACTACATGGAAATGGAGATATAAGTAAGATGGGCACCAGAGTTGGAATCATGGAAACTACCTAAGTATTGTACACAGTTGAAGATTCATTGTACCCTGGGCCCCTTGAGCTCCTTCCTGCACACATTTTTTGGACTATGCATAAATGCACATATTCTTTTGACTTCACCATCCTGATTGATTTAATTTATTTTTTGTTTAATATATCATCACTTGTTAGAGTGTGTTTTAAATCTACTGTTTTAAACATTTTTCCAGTAAACTGTAAAACAAAATATATTGACCAATATTGATAAATGTAGCCATTTTAGAACATTTCAATCATAAAAGGCCACTCAGACTGCTGTCATTATACTCCAGCAATATCCATTATAATCAAGTATGACCACTTTATTGACAGTATGCACATTGTATGCTGCACTATGATAAAAATGGCCACAATAAAGCAATCTGATTTACTTTACACAAACACATACTAGTCCTGCAAAGGCAGACTAATTACTGTTTAACTTTATGAACATAGCAAGATCAGTCAGTTTTATCCAAAGATATTCCCCAAAACTAGCATTATGACTGCATTGATGTCTGTTTAAAAAAAATAATAATAACAGTAATGATGCCCAAAATAACATATTTCAACTTTATTTCACTCAACCACACAACAGACATAGTAAAATATTCCGACTTAATTTCCACACATACATTTCCACTAGTCCTACAAAGCCAGCTGAAAGACTGTTTAAAAATGAACAGATGATAAAACTTAAGGCACTTTCATCAACAGATAGACGCCACACTAACTAGCAATCATAGTCACTTTGTTGACTGTATACGCCCTTTATTCTTTTGAAGAAATCAATTGCATGCACTATATTGTTAGCTTTGGATGATCTACTTGAAATTGTATAAATATTTTATTTATTTATCCTTTGTTGACTGGGTTAGTCCCACTAGACTAGTAGCCTCTTTTCAGGTGACACCCAAGGTGATATTTATATTACTAGGGAAATTTGGCCAGAGCTTCAGGGAACCTCCCCTACTCCTTACTGTTGTGAGTGAGAACCATTTTGAGGCACACTTCTTGTTTCCATCCTAGGTGCAGAGGTGGCCCAGAGAAATGGGGGAGAAAGCAAATCTTGAGACCAGAGATTTTTGCAGGAATCTGATGAAATGTTTCAAAGAAATCTATTTGATGGAGATGTGTCCACAAATGATGGATGTATAATTACAACCCTCTAGTCAGGAGGGTTGTGAGATGGTTTACTTAAAGAAATGTTGGTGCAGAATGAGCCCCAAAATAAAGCAGATGTTTTTGTGGGGGGACATTATGGAGAAAATACAGGAGGAGGATGCAAAGACAATCCTAAAATAGTAGTTCATTTCAGCATGGGGTGCAGGTGCAGCGCGTTTAGCGAGCCTCACAGCAGCCAAGTTGTTCTGTCGATTCTTCTCTTTCTGTTTCTGGTTGTGTGCTTGTTGCAGTGTGCTCCTGTGGGTGTTCTGGTTCTCGCTCTCCGGGTTTCTCTCCCACTCTTCCAACAGATGCATCTGGAGCATTTCTCCCCGGGCCTCTGCTGAAAACAGGATCTGTGGAACCTAGTCGGACATTCCCGGTCAACAAATGTAAAAATAAATAAAAATAAAATAAAAATAGTGATATGGAAAAGTAAACATGCAGAGAAAGTAAAAGAAGGCAAACATTTAGAAGCAGAAAAGAAGACAGAAGAAAATGAAAAATGGAAGTATGTGGTAAGGATTCAAAGCAAAAAAGACAGGTATGATGTATGGGACAATTTAATTGCTTTTTTGGGTGTAAAAGCACATGAGATAAGAGCATATTCTCTTATTAATAAAAATACATTTTCTGGCATATTTCAGACTGTTTTTTTTTTAATGGAAATTTGTCTTGCACAATATGAAAAAAGAAAGACTACTACCCATGAAATCTTTACGTGATAAAAGCATTTAGCAGGGAAATAAAAAAAATGCATGTACGATTTTAAGGTAGAAAGAGTGACTTTGACATGACAGTCGAAACTTTATATAAAGAAGTACTGGACATTGCATACATTTATGACAAAAAGGGTTTATGGAATGGTGGCTGGGATTGTAATATTGTGTTAAAAATAGAAAGAGAAAAATACACATATACTAAGCATGATAATTGTGGAGGGGGAATAGGGATTTCTTAAAATACTGGGGACAACCCAAAACATGTTTTTTGTGTAGAAAAGAAGGACATTTGATAAGTAACTGTGACAAAAGGAATTATTATATTTGTGGGGAAATGGGACATGATACCAAAATGTGAACTGAAATCTTATAAATGTAACAAAATTGCACATTTATGGATGGATTACAAAAATCAAAATAAGAGTAAGGAAAAAGAGAAAGAAAGAGAAGAAAATGAACAAAGGGAAGAAATGTATAGTAGAAGTAAAAGAAAAATTAGATGAGAAAAGTAATAAAGAGGACAAAGAAGAAGGTTCTGAA
This sequence comes from Protopterus annectens, assembly GCF_019279795.1. NCBI lineage: Eukaryota > Metazoa > Chordata > Ceratodontiformes > Protopteridae > Protopterus > Protopterus annectens. The sequence continues at coordinate 184,032,421 of NC_056725.1, read as the reverse complement.
ATAAGTGAGGAAGACATAAACTGGGAGGTAGTACAAGAAAAAAGAATTCTATTGGTAAAATGGTAGAAGACAGAAAAAGAGAATTTAAAGGGATAAGTACCAAAGAAAAAAGAAAATAACTGCATGAAAAGGAATAGATATACAGTTAATGATTGGGGATTGGTATAATGGTTAAGGTCTTTGAGTCACTGACCCAAGGTAAAGTGTTTGATTTTCAGCTTTGGGAGTGAAATTGCTAGGCTTAGAATAACCTATTAAGAAAGCTAGCCTAGTAATTAGATCAGAACTTATGAAACTATGAATTTAAGGAAAGGGGAAAAGGGAAAAAAGAAAATTTTAGAGTGCTTTTTATAAATGTGGATAGTATTAAGAATATCGTAAGAAGAACATAGATTTTAGAGTGGTGTAATACATGTGATATAGATGTAATTGTATTAGAAGACACATGTTTTTTAACAAATGAAGAAAGATTACAAGCAGTGAAACTATAGGGAGGAAATATAATCTGGAATGTGTGAAATGAAAGATGTTCTCGAATAGCTGCAGTCTGTGGAAATACAATAAAGATATTTGATGTGTTAAAGTAGAAAATTAAATAACAACAAGTTTTAATTTTTAGTCTCAGTCAAGAATAACTCTTTAGGATGTGCAAAGTACTTGTTTGGGAGACTGCCTGTCAATTTTTTTTAGATCAAAGAATAAAGTAAAATCTTTATTTATATACCTTTTTATTATTTTTATGCATGCAGAACTTTGACATAACATTATTTTCAACAAATTATTTAATTTTAATTATTTTATGTACTTGTGATTTTCACTTAGAGCTTTATGTGAACACTTTACAAATATGACCTTTAAAATATAGACCACCTGTGCTTAAGATTTATTGGCCTTTAACTTTGTAGCATTTGGTACCAGTGCACACTATTTTACAGACATCATTACAAAGACTCATTCCAGAAGGCCAGAGCATACTGTTGATTAATCTGGTTTCCACAGATACCTGTCACAATTCATTAACTTTCTAAAACTAAGTTTCAAACATAACATAACATCCCTTAACTCCTTCAGCACTTACTTTGCCTTCAGTTTGTCTGTCAGTGCACTATAGATTGCTAGTAGAGAAAATACATTTGTAAAGCACTTGAAATATAAAGCTACTACTTATATGAAACTTTATATTGCGTACTCATGCATCTGTTTTTCATTTTCCTTTGACATAAACATATAATAAAAACTTTGACTCATTTCTGAAGAAATTACAAGTTAATATGCATTTTGTGAAGAATAACCATGAGGCATAATAATTTTTCATAGCAGATATAACTTTACCAAAAATGGGAAGATTAAATATTGTAGATTTAAAATGGAAGGAACAAGTGTATAGAATTATAACATTATATACCTATACTAAGTGTAAAGAAAAGAAAAGCTTATTTCACCAGATTTTTAACTATGTAGTGATGAATATCAATATTATAATAACAGAGAGTTTTAATTGTGATTTAAGAGGCAGGTGAAAAAAGAAAGGAAATAATATAAGAAAAATGTTAGTAAGTTAAAACTATGGGACAAAAATTCATGGACTTACAAAAAGGGTATGCATAGAACTGAAATATATTATTTTGTAATATCAGAAGGTTTAGTTATAGGAGAAGAGGAGTTGAAAAGGGATTTTCTGATCATCTTGCAATATCACTATATATGAAATAATATATAAAACAGGCAAAGAAATAAAAAGGAAAAATGAGAAAGCATTGAATGAAGAAGGAAAGAGATTAGTAATGCAGGTATGGAAAGATCATATTACAATGAGAACATTTTATACAAATTGGTCTGAATGGTGGATGACATTTAAGGAAAAAACATAAAAATGTTTTTACAAAGGCACTATGATGTCACAAAAGCAGAAAAAATATAAAATAAGATATAATGATGGATGGGAAGATTTAGAACATAATAAAAGAAACTAATTTGACAAAGAAAAAGAATTATATGAAAGAAATCAAGAAAAAATACAAGAATTGTTATATAAGTACTGAGTTACTTAAGCAGATTAGTAAAGGAAGATGGTAGTGTAATGAAGGAAACAAAAATGTAAAAGGGAAACAGAAAGAACTCAGAAAAAGATTATTAATAACTCCAAAGACAACCACAAAGCATTCTATAGCTATGTCAAGAATCTCAATGGCAACACTCAGATCTGCTCTGAGCTACAGCACAATGGCACTAAATATACAGAACCAACCGATATTGCCAACATTCTGGCAGATAGGTTCAGTGCTAACTTTACCCCTCTCTCACCCTCCAAAGGGCCCATCTTGATACCAGAAGAATGCAAAGCCCCTATAATCATGGATGAACAAGTAAAGACCACACTCTTCAAAGCCAAGAACACAGCATCCATAGGACCAGACAACATTCCAGGCTGCATACTGCATGAACTACAGAACGAACTGGCACCCCACCTAAGTACCATGTTCAATCATAGCTTCACCTCAAGCTATGTGCCTACTGAATGGTACACAGCGACAGTTATCCCACTCCACAAAGGGGGTGCCACCACGGACCCCAGAAATTACTGCCCCATTAACCTGATGAGCCTGGTCTGCAAGGCCATTGAACGTATCATCTTGGAGCTTATAAACAAAGACATATGTAACCTCCAAACCCTGGACCCCACTCAGTTTGGATTTGTAAAAGGTAAATCATGTCTACTAAACCTGATTAACTTCTTTGAAGCAGTCACTAGAGCTGTAGATGAGGGCAAGGTAGTGCACACAGCCTAGCTTGACCTACCATCCCCACTCTGGAATTATAGATGAACTCACTAAAGTGGGCATAAATCTCTATGTCACAAGATGAGTGGCCAACTGGCTCACAGAGCTGTTTGACATGCTACACTTAAAGAAATCCCAATCTCTCTGAACTACACGTTCCCGGGACCTAAACCTCGACACAGTAAAAGTAGCCAACTCCAAGTCCAACTTCAGACCAGTGATGAGTGGAGTACCACAGGGTTTGGTCCTGGGTCCTCTCCTGTTTGGCATCTACTTCTCTGAAGTGCAGGCCAACACAGAAGGCCTTTGGCTAACAAAGTTTGCAGATGACTGCAAACTAGGAGCCATAATAGAATCACTTAATGATGTAGACATTCTACAAAAGAGCCTCACAGAGACACATGCTTGGTGTCAAAGTCATGGCCTCAAGCTCAATGCCAAGAAGTACATTGTCATCCGAACTACCACATAGGTGGTAGCTCACTAAACACTGAAAGTGTGCTAAGAGACCTCGGGACACAGGTGGACAGTAGTCTCTCTTTTGATAGCCACATCACCACAGTAGTCAGGAAATCCTTCTACATGGCACACCTCATCATAAAAGGGTTCTCCTCTAGAAAAAAAGAAGGTATTTGTTCCTCTCTAGTCATCCCTCATCAGACCCATTATAGAGTACAATGCCCCATTTGGCATGTATCTCACAAGACACCTACAACAATTGAAAAGGCCACAGAAATACCTCACTAAGAGGATTATCAGCCTCAAACAGATGCCATATGCAGACCATCTCAAAAAACTCCAGCTCTACTCCATCGCATATCACCTGCTCAGAGGCAATCTCTGCCTAACATACAAAGCTATGTCAAACCCAGAGCTGTTTGACATGCTACACTTAAAGAAATCCCAATCTCTGTGAACTACACATTCCAGGGACTTAAACCTTGTCACCACAATAAACAGTATATGCTGGAGGGATAGATTCCTGTCCCAGAGACTTCCCATACTCTAGAGCAAACTACACATTCATGTCAAGCAAAGTTCTTCATTGGCCCTCTTTAAGAAAAATCTTGACGACTGGATGGGAAATAGAAAATTCACTCCAGGGATCACTTCTGCAGCACTGCTTGATAGGGGCACAGGAAAATAATTTTCTTGGGTGTCAAAAGCCAGGTAACCATTTTGGTTAGGCTTATATAGGCCCCAGGGCTGATAACCTAATACCTACCTATGAATAGTGTAGTACAATATATACAAAAATATTTAAATAAAAAAAAAAGTAGGGAAAAACATGGAAATTAAAAATGTTAACAGAAAGAGAGAATAAAGAGTTGGGAAAAGAGATTTCTTTAAATGAGTTAGATAAAATATTAGGAAAAGTAAATATAGATTTGGCTACAGGACCAGATGGAATAGGATAAGAAATGTGTAAAAATTTAAGGGCTTGACAAAAAAATTATAAAGATTTTGACTGAATGGATAAATGAAGGTTTTATGTATAAAGAATTATGTAGTGGAATATTTATATTCATATGGAAAAAGGAAAACAGAAAATAATTAAAATGTTGGAGAACAATAGTATTAAATAATAGTGATTATAAGATCTTTATGAAGATAATATAAAAGAGATATGAAACTAAAATGGAAAATATTGTGGAAGCTAGTATATGTAGTATAAAGGGGAAGGGTTGTCAAGAATTATTAATGATAGTTATAAAAATTATGGTTGATATTATGATAGGAGACCTTTATAAAACATTTGGCAGAACTGGACATGAAATTGTATGGGTAATAATGAAGGAATACAATATAAGTGAGAATGTTAGGATATTTTGTATGTCAGCATTTGCAATAATAAAGTAAAAATACTTGTAAATGGCTGCTTAAGCTGAGAGGTGCATATGATGAGTGGTGACTGGGATATCCAATGACCTGTATACTCTTCTCATTAGTTATGAATATGATAGTATGTGAAAAAAAATACTAAGTGAAGAAGCTGGGGTATATTCCACCTGAAGGGTTAAGAATTCCAGTTCTGCTAACACATGCAGATGACATTATAATAATTGCAAAAAAAAGTGTGGATAAAAGAAGTAATAATCTGCATAATTGAGTGTCTAGAGGTAATACAGATAGCTTTAAATAAAGACAGAGGTAAAGGTTTAGGTGATGTAGTAACACTGAAGGTATATATTTTATAATGAATGAAATTTCTGTGTTAGGTATAATATTTGGGAATAAAGATGTAAGTAGAAGACAATGGGAAAAACAATAGAAGGAATAAAAGAAACCAATATTTACTGGAGAACATATAAATTATCATTTAAAAAAAAGGCTTATTTGATAATTCAGTACTGACAAGGAAAAATAGCATATTTAGCAAGTGAATTTATGTTGCCAGCAGTATTTGAAAAGGAATTGTTGCATATATATTTTTTTATTTATCTGGGGCTCTACATAGGAGTTTTGTATGCAAATAAAGAAGGAGGTTTCGTTTTTTTTTATTTATTTAACATTTGTTAACCATGAAAATCCACTTAGAATGAAGCCAATTTGCAGCAGAGGCCCAGGGAGAAATGCTGCAGATGCATGTCTTTGTAACATGGAAGGAAACTGGAGCACCCAGAAGAAACTCACACAAATGCAGGGAAGATATGCAGACTCCGCACAGAAGGCACTCCAGCCATGAATCGGACCGAAGAACCTCTTGCTGTAAGGCAATAATGCTACCACTGCAGCACTGCTCCATCAATTAACCCAGTGGTATTTGCTGTTTCATTAAATTTATACAAAGTGTTAAAGTGGATAAATGAAAAAGATGGGAAATTTGTAGTAAAATTGTATAAATTTAAGTATGATAAATGTTGGGGTATGAAAAAAGAGTAAAAGAGAAAAAAAATTATAAGTTAAGAAATAAAATGTTACCAATAAAAAATGTTTTTTGGAAAATAAAAACTAATGATAAAGAAATAGACAACTATGGTATAAGAATCTAATGAACATTACTATGTAAAACCATGGGAAAATCTAACAGATGAAAAAATTAAAACTATAAGGGGTGTGGCCAATATGGCAAGCTGAAAGCAGCATAACATTTCTTCTCTGCTTCATTCAATTATTTTTGACATGATTTCTTTGTTATTTTCACCATCTAAAAGTTCTGAATCTAAAAACTGGAAACTTCTAGGATCACTTTGGTATAAAAATCAAGCGGTATTTTATAAATATTCTTGTCAAACATCAAAAGGAAAGAAAAAAAGGACAATATCTGTGAAGGAAGGTGAACTATTCCAAATCTGCTCAACAAGACAATCCTTTTTAATATTCAAGACTTGATTCTCAAATTAGACAAATCTGACTATAAACTAGAGAAAATAAAAGAAGACTGCACCAAGCACATTGAATAAACATTTCCTTAAACAACAAAAAGTCCAGATAGAAGCAATAAAAGGCTCTGTTTCTGATATTGACTCTAGATGATCAGAGGGAGAATACAACATTGAATTCCTACTACAACAAAAATAACAAACTTATTGATAAAATAATTGATCTGGAAAATAGAGTCAGAAAAAATAACATTAGAATCTATGGGGTCTCCAAACAAATGGAAGGTAAAAATATAGGTTCATAGGTTTATACTAGGCTATCTGCCCTAGGGCATTTATAAGCCCAGCCAGAGTGTGTGTGGCTTTCACCACCCCTTAGGATGAGAATACTATATCCATTAGTTTGCTGTGCCTCTGTCCAGCAGTGACACAGAGATGATTCCCGGGGTAAACCTACGATCTCCCATCCACTCGTCAAGATTTCTCTTGAACAGAGTCAGTGAGGGGCTCTGCCTCACATGGACTGGGATTCTGTTCCATAGTGTAGGGAGTCTCTGGGTGATGAATCTGTCCCTCCAGCACGTCCTATTTATATCCGTGTTGAGGTTTAAGTCTCTTGCTCTCGTGGCTCTGGTGGATTTGGATTTTTGAGGTGGAGCATGTCCATTAATTCCGGGTTGGACATGGCCTTGTATGTCAGGCACAGATCACCTCTGAGCAGACGGTATGCGACTGAATAGAGCTGGAGTTTCTTCAGTCGGGCATCATATGACATATGTTTGAGCCCCTTTATCCTTTTGGTGAGGAACTTTTGGGGTCTTTCCAACTGCTGCAGGTGTCGGGTAAGGTACATTCAATGGGGCGTTGTACTCAATCATTGGTCTGATAAGTGAAGAGTACAGGGGTACAATGACCTCTCCTGATCTGGATGTGAATCCCTTCATGATCAGGTGGGCAATGTAGAAGGTCTTCCTAACCACTTTGGCAATGTGAGTGTCAAAAGAGAGGTTACTGTCAACTTGGGTCCCCAGGTCCCTGATAACTTCTTCCATGTTTAATGGATTACCACCTATGTGGTAATTAGGGGTTACCTTGTTTTTCCCAAAGGGTATGACTATACATTTTTGGCATTTAGCTTAAGGCCATGGCTCTGGCACCAGTTATCCATTTCTATGAGACCTCTCTGGAGGATGTCTGTGTCTGATGGAGTGTCAATTATGGTGCCCAGTTTGCAGTCATCTGCAAATTTTGTCAGCCACAATCCCCTATGTTTGCCTGCACTTCAGAAAAATAAATGCCGAACAAGAGGGGGCCCAGGACTGAGCCCTGTGGGACACCGCCGTGACCGGCTTAGAGTCTGACATGGCACCAGCAACTCTAACCCTATGTGTTCTGTCCTTGAGCCAGTTTGCAACCCATCTTGTGACATATGGGTTTACATCTAAGCTGGTGAGCTTTTCTATGATGCCCGAGTGGGGTATTGTGTCGAACGCTTTGCTAGGTCAAGGTAGGCTGTGTGAACTGCCTTACCCTCATCAATGGCCTTAGTGACTGTTTCAAAAGTCGACCAAGTTCAAGAGGCAGGATCTGCCCTTGACAAAGCCAAATTGGGTAGGATCCAGTGTCTGTAGGTCCCCAATGTCTTTATTTATGAGTTCCATTATGATCCTCTCCATAGCTTTGCAGACAAGGCTCGTCAAGCTTATGGGGCGGTAATTTCCAGGGTCCGTAGAAGCACCGCCTTTGTGGAGTGGGACCACAGTTGCCGACGCCATTCTTTGGGCACGTATCCTGTAGTAAGGCTAAGATTAAACAGCAGCCTTATGTGTGGGTTTAGTTCCTCATTGAGTTCGTGTAGCACACAGCCGGGGACACCGTCCGGTCCCATTGATGCTGTGTTTTTTGTTTTAGAGAGAGCAGCTCTCACCTGGGCATCTGAGATGTTTGGGAGGCTAGACTCTGGTGGGATAGATATTTCTCCTTCTGGGGGGGAGGGAGGGGAGAAATTGCACTGAACCTGTCTGCCAGTATGTTGGCAATGTCTGTGGGATCAGTGATTTTTTTATCATTTTGGACTAATTCTGAGCATATCTGGGAGTTTACACCCAGGTTTCTAACATAGCTAAAGAAGGCCTTATGATTGTCTTTTGTGTCATTAGCGATTTTTCTCTCAAAGTTGGCCTTGGATGATTTTATGAGTGATCGTAGTTTTTTGCTAGTATTGATCAGAGATGCCTTCCCTTTTAGGGATTTTGCTCTGTCATGTAGTAGCTTTCTCCTCTTGTTGTAGAGTTTGTTTATGGCTGGGGTCCACCAGACCGGTGCCTGCCTTTGGTGGAAAGGGTCTTGATTTTATTAGGGATTGCTTGATCCATACATTCCTGGAGGTGCTCGTAGAAGGCATTTGTAAGGGTTTCAGCAGCGTGGGTTGTGGTTTCCACTGGCTCGGGGCCTTGAAGGATACCACTCCAGTTTTAAGAAGTGTGAAGTTTGCTTTTGAGAAGTTCTTCACTGTGGTCTTTTGCTGGGGTGGGGGTGGGATGTGGATCTCCAATGAGATTAATTTATGGTCTGATTTCACCAATGAGGGATATACTTCTGGTGTGGAGCATTTTGTCCCCATGTTTGTGATGATCAGGTCTAGTATATTTTCTCCTCTTGTGGGAATGATGACTAGTTGTTCCATAGCATTTGAGTTTATGAACTCCAGGAACCTTTGGGCTAGGGTGTTGGGGCTTGAGTAATGTTCCCAGTCTATGTTTGGGTAGTTGAAGTCACCCAATATGATGGTGTTTGGAGAGACATTCATACTCTCCAGTGTCTTCAGGAAGGCTGTGTGGGTTTCCTGAGTTTGAGAAGGTGGTCTGTAGCATGCTACAAACTGTAGGGCAGTTTTACCTATGGTTAATTGCACCTGGATGGTCTCCGATGCTTCGTACGTTGCCACTAACCTGGAGGTGTGGGTATCCTTTATGAATATGGATACTCCTCCTTTTGTGGTTCGGTCCGGATTTTGGGGCCGGAACGCATGATATGAGGTATAACCTGATAGTGCTGGGGTGCTCTCAGGAGCCTTGAACCAGGTTTCAGTCACAGCACAGACATCAATGTTCTCCATACTGAGAAGGGCTTCGAGGGCGTGCATCTTGAGGTTTAGACTTCTGGCATTGAGCAGTATTACCCTTAGTTTTTCTCCATTTTTGTTTTCTAGGGTGGTAGGTTTATCATTTGAGCCTTGCCTAAAAGGCACTATGGGGTGGCAAGAGCCTTTGCCAATATCCGAAGCCCAGGGTGACAGGTGCAAGCCGTCCCTTGCGAAGCAGCGTGGCTTGTCAAGCATGTCATCCCAGGCAGACAGACATTGGATCCCCTTAGAATGACACCAGTAATTAAGCCAATTATTAAAGCTGATCATTTTGTCTCTGTATTGTGGCATCATTCTTGGTGAGGGTAGGATACTGCTCAGGGTCAGGGTCATACCGGCCTGGGCTACATAATCTGAGAGCTCCTCTATGTCTCTTTTCATGTAGTCCAGGGAGGTACGTCTCAGGTCTTTCACACCGGCATGGACAATGACTGAGTCATACTTGTACTTGCTGTGGAGTGACCTGAGTGCTTGTGTTATGTGGCGGATTCTAGCGCCTGACAGGCAGCTTACTGTGATCTTTTCCTTGTTCAGTCTGGTGAGTGGGAAGTCAGTGTGTCTGACTATGGAGTCACCTATAACAAGTGTGTCTGGCATTGTGTTTGGCCTTAAGGGCTGTGACTGTTTAGCACACTGACTTTGAGAACTATGTGTTGCATGTCTTATGTCTTGAGGTGGCAGTTGCTTGGGTGTCTGCTTTGGAGGCCTCTGTAGTTTTGGTAGATTTTTGATCAGTGCCTCCGAGTATGTCTTTGTGTGTTTATGTGTTTGTTTTGCAGTTGTGATAGTTCCATGTGAAACTGGGTTTGTGGTGTGCATGGTTTCCTTCTCCTCCTGTCTGGTCTTGCCAGTCCTGAGTTGAGAGAGCTCAGCCTCCAGTTTGGCTATATAGTTGCATCTCTCACATGTATTTGTGTTTTGTGGAAGAAGGAGTGGGTTGTCTGTGTACATGAGGCAATTGTAACATTGCCTCAAGATGCCCAGATTCTCCAGCTGAACAGGAGAGGACGCTAGCAACCGACCCTTCGACATGCTAGAAAAAGTGAAAAAGTTTGCTGTGTAACTGAGTCAGAAGGGACCTATAGGGAAATGGGTACTCAAGGGGATTCTAGGCTAATGTAGTACTTTGTTTAGTATATAAGTACTTTACCTATATAAAAAATGCTTTAGGAGCAAGTGCTGAGCTTTTGAGATGGAGAATAGACTGTTTAGATTGCAAGTAGAGAAATTCTAAGGGAAAAATTGAAGAGCAGACTTTACGGAGCCAGAAATACTTTAACCTTATTTAACCGGCGCTGCCCGAAGGTGCTCTATGGGCAACTCCGTGCTAAATCATGCAAAAGCGCGCTAAAGCGGGCTTTATAGCAGGGGGTTGAAAAGAGCTAGGAATTGACCCAAAATGGCCAATAGACTACAAGTTTCTGGCTGGAACCACTGCTCTAGGGACAAATAGGCTGCTCAGTGCTCCCCACTCCCACTGGTGAACAAAGAAGCTTCACTTTATCCAAATAAGGATATGGAATAGCACAGGAACCAAGCCAAAGCCCAGAGATCAGCAAACTCTGAAGACTGGACTATTCTAGTTCAGTAAGGCGGGAAAACAAGATTTTTTTTTTTTTTTTTTTTTTTTTTTAGAAAACAGACAGTAAATGCTTTTAAACGGCTAGCGCACTTGAATGTGTTAGCCTACAGGTAAAATTAAGCAACAAATAGTGGTGAACTTCTTATCTTTATGGATTCCTAAAATAATCAATCTACTAGAAGTCCTGTCTTTTGGTATAGAAAGAGCTTACAAATCTTTAGCTACAATTCCTTCAAACAGAAAACTTATACATATATATAGTCACACAGACACTCTTTACCCCCTCCACATTACTATAATCACTATAATAAGCACATTGAGTCTAATGTTAAAAAAGAGCTTAATGATGATATTATATTTATTCAAGAGCCCCCCTTATTATCAGAAGACTTAAATAGAATATTGTGAAAAGAAAAAGGTTTATACCCTTATAAATACATATTGAATACCTGGCATTGGTACAAAATCAGTAAAGAGGTATTTAGATATCATGACTCAACATTCCAGGTGTGAGATATTGCTATCTGGTGATTTTAACTGCATTTTATCTCATAATTATACCACAAACACTAAAGCCTTTGTGTCTTCATTAGTGAAACATTTAAATAATTATATAAGTATAACGAGCTTGAAAGACATATTTGAAAATAAAATTACCATCTTCTGTAAAATTTACCCACTACTCCTATAGATTTGGAACTCAGACCAATATAGGTAAAGTTTTGGTAACTATCTCTTTACTTTCAAAAGTAGATGAAGTATTGGTTCTTTCATGCTCCTTTTCTGATAACGCCATTACTTTTTAAGTATCTTTTAGCCTTGATAATCTAAACTTTTGTCAAAGAATCCCAACATACATAACTACGGTAAAAGGCTTTCAAGAATGTCTCTTAAAGGAAATTAACCAATTCTTAGAACTGAATAATAATGGTGAGGTCTCGGATATGATTTTATGGGATACATTAAAAGTTGTTCTTTGTGGTAAAGTTAAAAACTAGTATTTGTCTAAAAAAAAGGAATGGGAGAAGAAGTTAACAGGGTCTATATTAGAACATCTAAGTTTCAAAACTTCGAATGTTCTATTATTGAACCCTATTCAACGAAAGCTGAAAATATCGAAGCAACAGAAAACCAAATTTTTTCCTAGGGAAAGAATTTGATTGTCTGTTTCTGTTGCTTTGGTATTTTCAGCACTGTGGTGAAAAGTTACGGGTCGGGTTCAGGTAAGTGTGCGATTGAGTGTGGGTTAGGTTAGTTAGGGTTAGGATGCTGGTTAGGTATATGTGCGATTGTGTGGACGTGAGGGTTAGGGTGAGTTAGGTGAGTTAGGTTTAGGGCATGGGTTAGGTATGTGTGTGATTGTGTGGACGTGAAGGTTAGGGCAGGTTAGGTGAGTTAGGGTTAGGGCACGGGTCAGGTAAGTGTGTGATTGTGTGGACGTGAGGGTTAGGGCGGGGTAGGTGAGTGTGCAATAGTGATGGACCTTAGGGTTAGGGTTTGGGTTAAGGTAAGTGGATAGTTAATGGTGTGTGTGTATAGTTTAGTGTAGGGTTAGGTGTAAGATTTTAGGTGTATGTCTGTGAATTGCTGTTTGTTTGGTGTGCTTGTGTTGTATGTGTTTTAGAACAGCAATTTTTTTCCCTAGGAAAAAATTTGTTGTTCTGTATGTTTGATATTTTCAGCTTTCACTGAATAGGGTTCGATATTAGAACATTAGAAGTTTTGAAACTTCGATGTTCTAATATAGACCCAAGTTAACAGACACCAAAGATAAACTTGACAGGTTAAAACTAAATCTTACATGTAGTGACAAAATAGTACTTACTAATATTAAAAAATTAAATAAAGAATACCAAGATATCCTTCAGCATAAAATTTCCATAAATCAAGAAAAAAATCAAGCTACATTCATATTTATTAAACCCTAAAAGTTACACAAAATAGCAGTCAGATTGAAGTATTTGAATGAAAAAAAATCACATCAAAGAACATATATATATATATATATATATATATATATATAAAGATAAGAATAAAGCAATTAAAGTATCAGAATTAAAAAAGCATATTATATTGTTTTAATAAGTATTATGATAGTAGTAACAGTTCAAAGTTGAATATAAATTGCATCATAATTATTGATGGCTTTCTAAAGAAAACATTCAAAAAAATTATCAAAAGAACAAATTAGTAAAATAGACAAATCCTTCACCTTTAAAGAACTAAAACAGCAAATCAAAAATCTAAAGACTAACAAAGTGCTAGGTCTAGATGGAATAATCCCTGGCAATATGCTAAAAATTCTTCTAAATATATTTCAGGACGTTAAAACTACATCTACATCTAATATGCCATCTTCATGAAAATATTCTCTTGTTTCTCCTATCTTAAAACCTGATAAAGAACCCATGTTATGTTAATCTTATAAACCAATATCTTTCTTGAATATAGATTATAAGATTTTTATGTCTATGTTGGCAAAACGACTAAATATCATAATCTCTGAACTAATACGTGTGAAGACCAAACAGGATTCATAATTAACAGGAACGTGCAAGATAACATAATAAGGCTCTTTTCCCTAACAGATATAGTAAATAAAAGGAGAGTAAATTACCTTTAATAAGTCTTGATATGGATAAAGATTTTGATTCCCTAAGTTGGTCTTATCTATTCAAAGTATTGCATAAATATAATTTTTCCTCAGACTTTTATAGTACTAATCAAAAAGCTTTACAGAAATTCTATTTTGTAAAGACTGTTTCTTTCATTTCTAAATAAAAGGTAGAAAACAAGGATGCCCCTTGTCCCCCTTATTTTTTGCACCAGCCATAGAGCCCTTTGCTAATCATATAAGAAACAACACAAACATAAAAGTTTATAAATTAAATGACAAACTCTCCCAAAATTCAACTTTTTGTCCACAATTGTTAATGTGTGGTGATATTGAGACGACGATGGAATACATAGTTAATGCTATGAATTTTTTTGAGAAAGTCTCAGTCTTAAAATTCAACCATAATAAAGCTAAAACACTCCTGATAAATAAACAAGTATCCAGAAAGTTAAACTCTTGGATAAACATGATAAAATAATACATAAACTAAATACTTATGAGTTACCATTGAATTCACTTTTAAAAATATCAGAAAACTATCAATATCTAGTTAATACTATAATAAATCTAACAGAAAACTAGAACAGATTATTTTTCACTTTTGAAGACAGGCTGTCTCTAATTAAAATGATCATACTACCAAACATTCTATTCATCAATCATTTATTTTCCCCACTTAAAGGAACCATAAAAAATAAATTATATTTTAATCAAATTCTTATGGTATCAAAAGAAAAACAGAATCTCCTTATGCTGGCATACAACTAGTTGGGAGGAGGGAACTACTGGTTTTCCTAATATTGATCTTTGCTTAAATTCAGTTATTATTTATACAGCATTCATGTGGCTTAACCCATCATATTCATCCTGCTGGAAATCAATTCATGAAAACATGTTATTAGTAAATAACAAATTATTATTTGATCTAAATGATAGATATTCACATTCTTTCCTGTCATAAATCAGTTATTATTAATTTTCAAAAGGCTTGTGTACTCAAATCATTCAACTAAAAACTTATTAATAACAGTATTTCTGATAGTTTTACTAGTGGATGTTTGATTTCCTTTAATGCAAATAAAATGCTAGAGTTAAAAAAAAGTAATTTGTTGTATTCACATCAGTTTATGTCTGATAGTAAAATTTACTCAGCAGATTACTTGATAGCTAGATACAGTTTTCAGAATAGTAATTGTCTTGATATTCAAACTTGTAAATAATTCATTCAGAATAAAATTATATTACAAATAGACACACATAATAAAACCATACCTAAAATCTTAGAATTCATCTCTTATATTAGTAACGTTCCTTTATGAGTACCGCATTCATATCAAAGGTACATAAAAGCATTAGAAGTGATTTTAGCTCTCTAGACTTATCCTCCTGGAATTACTGAACTAAAATAAACAAAGAGGAATTTACAACAAATAATAAAAAACTTTGAGATCAGCAGGAAGGTCAACACATTCTCCATATTGGAGAATTTACACATGGAAATTTTTACATAGAAGCTTATTAACATCACATAAAGTTGCCATTATTTATAAAAAAGATAATATAAAATGTTGGAGAGGGTGAATCAGCACTGGATGCTGATTGGTTGCATATGATTTTTAATTGTAAAATGGCAACATCTTTTTGGACAGATGTTTAGATATTTTTGTAATGCATCATGATCTGATAACTGCATTATTACATATTCTCTTGTACTATTCAATGTACCAATCCCAGAACTCATACAGACATACCAAATACCTCTTTTATGGTCAATTTTATCAATAGCAAGGAAAGTCATTACTAAAACTTGGAAAGTGAAGTCTACTATCACATTTAACGGTGATTTTATTCATTTAGCTAAATCAATCTGTAATAAGGAAAATTTTACCCTAAAAATGAGAACTAGTAATACAACCCATCAGTTAATTGTCTGGCAGAAATTGTTTAACTTATAAGGAAAATATTAACTGCTTTTATGTGTATACCTTGTTATGGAGATTGCATGCAGTTCATTTTAGTTGTGTTTGTAAATAGTTTAATTGGTTATTGACATGTAAAATCAAATAATTTTTTTTTAAAAAAAAATAGGGCTATAAAAATAAGACGCAAATAGTGTAATCAGAAAGTAGAATGTCAAGATTTTTTTGTGGAGACTGGCAATAGATAAATTGACAGTAAAAGGAAATATGCCATATAAAAAGAAAAGTGATTGAATATGTTTACATTGTCAAGAAGAAGAAACTATGGAACATGAGTTTTTGAAATGTAAAACAGTATTTTTAAAAAGGTCTGTATCAAACTATGTAAAGCAGATTTTTTTAAATATATAAAAGAAATAAATAAAATAAACATAGATATGATTAAATACGGATATCATAAGAATAGAAGTAAAGAATATGTTAAAAGAATAGATAAAACATCACATTTTATGTTATATGAAAGAATAAATAAAATTATATTTAATGGTAAATGGATATGGTTTACCTTCATGTGTGCATATTGCACACGGGCGAACAGCAATTGTCCCAAAGTTTGCGAATGCCAAACGGAAAAAGGTTTGAATGAGCAATGAGCAAATGCACAATAACATTTGCTCATTGCACATTGGACATTTTGGGGAAGATTGCACTATAGTGAGGATTTGAAAATGGTCCCTTTCCCCACTGTAGTGCGATCTCGGAGTTAGAATATTAAAGTAGGGTGGGTGTGGAGGGCATAGTCCTCTGCATGGGGTTGCAGGGGGGCTGGCCCCCCATTGCTTTACTCTGCATTATTTTTTCTTTTCGACATTAATGTTCAAAAATCAGCAAATCTGCTTTTCGATTTGCTGATTTTCGAACATTTAAAACTGTTGCTGTTTTCATTTTCGTGGTTATAATTCGCTCATATGAGCAATCACACCACTGTGATTCTGCTTTGTGCAGGCAAACCATGGATTTTAGTAGCACAATTAAGTAAAATCAAATGGTGGTTATGGAAAAAAGAGTAGGAGTCTAATAGGAATGAACATTTAGTATGATTGCAAAGGAAATTATGAATATTTCTAAACAGATGTGTATCTACCTAAATATTTGTAAATATGAAATAAGAATTATTTTTGTATATAAATAAGGGCTCCTACTCTTTTTGATAGGTGCCATGGTACCTTTTATGCCGACCTGAGTTGCCACCAACTCAAGCAGATGGAACCTCAGTTCATTGTCTTATCTGAAGGATGGCACAGTCAGGAGTGCAGCACCCACGTATGCAGCAGTGCAGTGTCAGCCATTGCTCTACCATGTGTGGGAATAGAACCCACATCCTTCTGCACCAAAGGCAAATGTGCTACCAGTTGTGCCACTGACACAGCATAGCACTAGCATCACAGCATAAGACATAGCTATGTGCAGCACAGCTTAAATATGAGTATTTATGATAGCATAATAAATATTAACCACCTGATAGCGTAAACAGTTCAATAAGCACACTCTCTGCAGAAGTAAAAGTCATTTGAATAATTCCACATTAAAGAGAAATATTACTAATCCACATTTTGCTGCTGACAAGCAACTTTGCATTTCAGTGTTTCATCTACAAATGCAGTGCCTGGTGCACTTAGAGAATAAATGGCCTATGTTGCATTACAAATCGGTGGGCTAATGATATTGCCATAACATTTCATGAGTTAGATCAGCTATGCAATGGGGAATGGCTAGCAAAAAACAATCAAAGGTTCATAGTTAATTACTAGGCACACAGGGCAGGAGATCATTAAGAAGCCTAATCCTAGTTCCCAATTGCCCCAAAGCACTGTCTGGTCAGGTAACTTGCTCAGTGTCACACAGTAGTTAAATGAAAGTGTGAAGATTCAGTTTCTGTACTCCTGGCACAGGAAACAGCTTATTAACAAGTCAGAGCTTTAGTCTGCTGCAATAACTACCAGCCAGTGTAACAGATTTTAACTAAATGCAGATATCCTTCACAATCCATAGTATATGCAACAATGACTGCACAATGGATGCTGAAGATCAAGTGGTTCTGATCTTGACTCCAAATAATGCAGACTATACCGCCCTTTCAAAGTTGCTGGAGGCTGTTAAAAAAAGTACTGCAAATATTGTAATGAAATACAGCATGTTTAGGTGGTGCAGCAGTTTGCATTGTTACCTCACAGCAAAAGGTTTTCTGCTTCAGTTTACAGTTGGGTGCCTCCTGCGTTCATGTGGGTTTCCTCTGGGTGCTCCAGTTTCTTCCCACATTACAAAGACATGCATCTGGAGTGTTTTTCCCTGGACCTCTGCTGAAAAGGGCTTTATCCCAGTTGGACTTTCCTGGTAAATAAATATTAAATAAATGTTTAGAGTGTACTACACAATCCAGGCCTATTAATGAAATAATGTATTCTTTAGTGCAATAAATAAAGTAAAACAACTAAAGACAATATAGATACTGCAGCAGCTTTTGTTCAACAACCCAAAAGTCATACCAAATAAAAAATATTACTACATAGAACATTTTTTGTTGGGGGGTGCTTATATGCTTACAGGAGACCCGCATTTGTAGCTATCACCTCTGACATCAAGCATTATGGGTCTTACCTATCTGAAGGGCTGATAATACTGTATGGTTGCAGCATACTTCTCCAGAGTCAGTACAGTTGGATCATGGTGAAATGGGGCCCTATGCATGGTAATGAATCAGGTCCCCCCAGCCATACCAATATCTCATTACTTGGCTGTCTCTCCCCATTTACCATAAACACCCTGTCAGTATACATATTATTTTTATTTTACTTTCACAATTATCACAAAAATGTGGATTTCATTTCAAAGTTTTATTTTAAATTTTAAAGCAAAAATTCTGACAGCCATTTTTGAAACAAAATACTCTCACATTGAAAACAAGACCTAATATGAGACACAGTAAACTTCTTAATAATGATGCTCATGTTTATTACAATATATTCTTTTCCTTTATACTCTAACTACTGTTACAGTTACACTGCTACACACACACACACACACACACACACACACACACACACACACACACACACACACACACACACACACACACACACACAAACACATACATGTGATCACCAATTACAGACCCTTGTATGACTTTGTACTTGCAAGCAAATGAACGAACAAATAAATAACTCCCCCTGAAGTCAGGGTCCCCAGGCAGCTGCCCAAATCACTGTTATTATAGTCCTCCATTGGTTATATGCACAAAATGGTAATTACCCTCTGTGTATTGCACATTACCAGGTAGTTCAAAGAATGCTAATCTTTCCTGTTCACATATCTCTGTGAGTCTAGGCCAGGTGGAGCCACATGTGCAGTCTATAACAATACCTCAGGAAATTATGCAATTTCATAGAAGCCATACATAGTAGTGGTCTCTTCTCTGCTGTTCTGGGAAACCAGTTATTCTTTTCAACATGTAGAAGTATTAATTTGAGAAACTTTTTAAGTATTCTTGAGGTAGATGTCTTTGATATACATAATGTGTCCCCAAATGGCTGCTGGAAGGTTCCAGTAGCTAAGAAAGTGAGTGCTAGCTGTACCTTGGTCTTCAAGAGAAAAAGAAGCCTGTGCATTCCCACAGATTCCTAGTCTAGGTTGTACTACTTTCAGTATCCTAATCTACATGAAACTGGGTGATTATATCTTCATTGGACATGTTATGATGTTATCCACAGCCTGTACCTGGGTTCTTGCTGCTAAACACCATGTGGTGCTACTGGATGACAACTGGTGGTGCTAAATCATAATAGGTTTTGCTGAGAAATTCCTGCTGCACTTCCAAGCATTTATTTATTTATTTAACTTTTCAAGTTGCACAGACTGGTAAACAAGATTGGTATGATGTGAGTATGAATCCCAAAACTGTTTTGGTTGTGGACATTTGAGTATCAGCACTGTATGTGGGTATGTGCATTCATTTGAAACAAATTGTGAGATTGCTTGTATGCCTAGTATAAAATGTATCACCACGTAGTGAAGTGCTACCTATCATGCTTTTCTGACTTGCTAGCATACTTCACATGACTGCTAATAGAGCCAGTACCAACTGCACAGAAGGCAGAATGACTTGCCGCCCATATGTGCAGTTCAAACCCTGTTTACTGCCTACAGTATTGCTGTCTTTCTTATAACTGAAATGTGTAGAACTGTACAATCTCTTCACCACCACCAAACCTCTTGCAATTCTATTTTGTTTCAACCTTTACATTTGGCTTGTTAGGAGAGAACCTTAAAAGAAAGAATATACGAACATTTATATGAAGTAAAGAAAGGTGATCTTACTAATGCACTACCAAAACATGTTGCAAGTAATCAGGAGCATACATTCAGTTTTGTAATCATCGAGCAACTAACAAAGAGCCCCAGAGGGGGACCATGGTCTCTACAGTCAGAAAAGCATGAGTTAATATGGCAATTGAGGTTGGAGGCCCATTTATGGCCCGGTATCAATGAATATAGTTCAGTTAATAGTGTTTTAAAACTAAAAGCACTGAATAGATAGTTATTCTTAAGTGACAGGTGTTCTGTAGATACCACTATTATAGTCATCATTTTAATCATGTTCATGATTATTATTATGTTTAGTATTATGCATGAGTATACATATATTTTTAGTCATGCTATTTCATTGTTTTAATGATATGTACTGGTTAATAATATTTTGTACATGTATTACATACATTTGAGAAGTTTAAATAGTTTAGAGTGATCGAAGATTTTATGTAGGCATTAAATCTAATGTTTTTAGTATTTCTGATATATAACATATTTATAGCAATATTGCATTTGAATTTTTAAAACTTTAAATGAAGGGAAGTATTTATATTTATTTCTACATCTTTATAGCTTTAAATTTTAAAGACATTTAGATGTCACATCTGGTTCTGTTGAATATTGGCGTTTTTTTAGTATTTAAGGGTAAACAGTTTACTGTGAAGTTGTCTGATGAAGTTTAACACTGTTTAAATAAAAGCGCAAATGTTTCATCTTTATTAAAGAGTGTCAGCTCTAATAAGCATCCGTTTGCCTGCACCATTTTTTGTTTTATTTAATTAGTTTGTTGATTTTGTATTTGAGTTGACTTGTTAACTATCTTCTCTGTTCTAAAACATCTGCTAATGAAAATTACTTTCAACAGCTACCACAACTCAGAGGTCAAAACTGTAATTGTTAAAGGAAGAAGATAGTTTGAGTGCTTTAAAATATATGCTATGGGAGGAAGGTAGTTTGAGTGCTTTAAAATACATAACTTACATTATATATATCATGGAGTCTACCTTGACTGCCATGCATGACAACAGAATGTCTCCCAGGAGCCATGGTGCACATTATTTCTTGTAGCCTGCAGTTACAAAGATTGTGTGTCTTAGAAGTATTCCTTATTATTTTGATGACGACTGCTGAACTTCGCCAAATTCTGCTGTAGTAGTAATCACATTAGCCTCGACTTAGGCAGTCTAAAAATAAGAAACTTGTCAGGTACAGTTTCCAACTAATGTTATTTTGACAGCTGTCAGAACCAGCTGCACTGAAGTAGTGTTTTTCAAAATGATAATGATTTGTGAAGCAGAATGAATCAAGTAATTTTGAAGTTTTGCAAAAGTTTAGACACTTTATCTCCATAATGCAAATTGATCACATTAATCCGGTGACCCCACCCTTGGTGTTATTTTCTCCTTCCCATCTAAAACATTTCAGATTTGTAAGAAACTGGCAAAGGCTTCCAAATCCAAAACATGGTGTCTGAGTATATCAGAACAAGTGCGTTCAGTAAAACAAGCAACATATTAGCACTGAAAATAGGACAAAGTCTTCCTGGTTAGAGGTAGGAAGAATGGCAAAAAAAACTGGCTGCTATATAGAAATGCTAAGCAAGACTGCTTTTGCTGTAGCAATCTCCCTAGAATCAGCCTCTGCATATAGAAAATCATCTTTTGATGACGTCTGCTTATAGGTTCAAAAACGAATTTCTGACTTCTTGGCAAGCGATCTGTCAACAACTGATGAGACATAACATGCTGGCATTGATTAAATATGTGAGACGGCAGAAAAAAGAACAATTCTGGTAACACTCTGAATAGGGGTCCTAGCACAGGTCTTCATGTACTAGCAACTTGAGACACATTTGCTCGCTTCTACTTGCTCAAAAAAGTAATGGCTTGAACCACCATTAACCTGATTTCCCTTTCCTGTATAGCCCTCCCAACACCCAATCATAAACACTATATATCCCTGAAAAAGAAAGTGCTCGAGCTACCACTAGCACAAACTCCCATTCCTGCATAGTCCTTCCATTACCCAGCCTTACACACTACACAGCCCTACCAGAAGCTAAACCCTAAACCAAAAAATAACACCCAGTTCCCCACTCGACTCCCTAGTCCCTAACCCTAAACCTCCACCTTCACTGAAGTCCTCAATCACTGCCTAAACCCGTAAACTCCACCCCTCTCCCTAAACTTAAATTCATTGATTGCTCCCTCATCCTAAATCTCCCTTTTCACTCCCTAATGCTAAAAGTCCAACCCCTCCCTGATCACTCCCTAAGCCTAAAACTCCCTTTCCCTAATCTTAAACCCCTTCCTGCTCCCTATAAAGCTCTCACTGGCTCTTTAATCCTAAATGCCTCCCTGCTGTTCCATCCCCACAGCTGCTTGCCCAAAGTCATATTTGAATTTGAGCATGAGCAATGCTTTCTCCCCAAGGCTGCAAGGCACAGCCAACCTAAGCTCAAGCCACTTGAGTCCCTGACTTCAAAGCAGTGGGTTTCCAGCCCTTGAGACTCAAGCACTTGTAGTAGAAACATTGAATAGGCTACACACCTGTCATCCTAATCTGTATCCTTCTGTTCATCAGTCTATTGTTTTTGCCTCAGAATACTAGCCTTTAATTTTTCAGGTCTGCACTGAGCCACAGGGGACTTAGCTTTCTTTTTGTCAGAAGTTTTGTGAAAATTGCTGCTGAAATGTCAATGGAAACAAGGATTCATCATTAGTCCATACTTATCAGATATCCCTATCCTCAAAACATTGTTACCAGTGTTGGACAGTTTAACTGCAGGAATCACAAAATTGTTTTGATGCATTCTAGCAACTGTATCTTCCATCTTTATTTGCTATTTTAAATGGCTGTTCCACTCACTAAAAATCAGAATGACAGAGGTTATATCTGACTGAGGAACCTAATATAATAAGGAAACATAATATTAGCACTACATATTCAATACAAATCATTGACTTTAGTTTGAGTTATACAGTTGCCAGCATTAACATATGATTTTTGCTAAAACAGCCTCGAAGATGAAAGGTATCAAACCAACTGACTGCCAGTTTATTTAGTTATTCCAGGGCAAAAATTGGGAAAATAAAATAGGGATGCCCCTTTTCAGTGCACTAAAAGTAAATTAAATCAACATGTAAATCAGTGCACTGTTAAGCCAATATATTTTTGATTTCAAAAGGCAACACTTACATTTCCAGCAACTTAGAAATTGAATTAAACTTTACATCAGCTGATAGGAAGAAAAAGAAATGTCTTTCATAGTTTGGTCGACCATAATCAGAAATGTAGTAATTTCTTAGCTGAAGTTAAATATTGCATACAAAACAGTCTTGGCAGACAAGCGGGCTTTTAATGCAGTCTTAACCTTACATAGTATATTGGTCTAATTTTGATATTGATAACAAATCATCATGTATTGCTTTAGTGTATGTTTCAACCTTTGGGAAAACATTATACTTTTGAAAAAAACCTTAATACTCTTTGCAGTTAAAAAAATAAACTCTATTTCCCCTGTTTGATTTATTTATTTTATTACTGTTCATACTGGTTTGTAATAAACTGGAAGATATCTGATCACACTTGGTATTTTCATGTTGACAGATGTAATATATAGCTCTGCCATATGCTGTGTGCAGTTGATTATATTCAAAAGTTTCTTTATATCACATTTATGTACTTGTTTAAATACTTGTTCACTGTATAAGGGAACTGCTTCTTCATGTACATAGACTTTTCCAAAATCATTGTGGTAGCTGAGCTAGACATAGCAGTGTGGTATGGTCCTGGTCTGTTGGTTTTATTTTCATTCAGGATGAGCCTTATCTGATCTCTAACTGTATTAAAACATGTCTGCCTTTTGCTTAAAATATGTGTAACTGTCCCAGAATAAGGTGAATTCCCTCTATGTGCAGGCATATCCTGTTGGGTTAAACTGGGAATAGGATCAGGCCAAGACTTTATTCACAGGGTATTCCTATGCCAGGCTTTAGCTTGATTTTGACATATACATGGCCTGAGAAATGTTATGTCAGACTGTATGGTCCTTAAGATCGAAGGCTTTTCAGTATCAAGCTGTTGTTACAGTTTGCATGCATATTTAAGGTGGTATTCATTGTTGTGGCATACACGCATGGGTAAAATAAATGGGATCTGTATTAAATCAACGAACGCTTAAAAAAGTGAGCACTGATTTATCAACCCCATGTAAGCAAAATCTTACAATCCCGAACACCCTGGGAAAAAAATCGCTGTTCCAAAAAGAAAAAAAAAAACCCTTAAAAACATTACATAAAGTGGGGGGGGGGCTTTGCACCCCACCCCCCTACTTAAATATAGCAACTCTGAGATTGCACTACATTGATGAAAATGGCAAAATAACGAAGGCGGACAAGAGATTTCTTTCCCAGGGAAAGAATTTGCTTATATGTCGTTTCGGTATTTTGCTGTTTCGTGCTTTCAAGTTCGATTAAGATGCATTCTTTCGAATGCATCTTCGATCATATAATTGGGAACCAATAAATGTACAAATCATGCCACTACACCAAGAAAAGTCAGTAAGGTTTTGAAACTTCTTAAGTGTGCAAATAAATGCCCACCTACACTTTGCAGAGCTGTATGTATGAAAAAGACATTTAAGAGCCATGTAAGAATATGAGAAACATTTGCACATGTAACTATTGCATATGTTTGTAAGTTCTCAAGTACCTTTTTATATTTTTGTCAGCTGGCATCAAGTGTTAAGTTGGGCTAGTATTGCAGGAATAAATGGCAAAAATTTGCACAGATTGTGGCTTAGCTCCACTGGTAGCAACACATAGCAACTGTCATAGGTTTTTATTTCACTCTAAATGTATCATTTTATGGATACTGAGTTCGGGTTTTTATAAGCAAGGAAAGGGGAAAGATAGGAATATCAGAAAAAAGGGGAGAAACCAGAAAAGAAAAACACAGCAGAAAGACATAAGGGGTAGTGATGGAGGAAGTGGGAGAGAAATGGCATTTATTTGGTGGGACAAGACCTCTTTTTTTAAATATATGTATGAGAGAAGCTGGAGAGGATTCAGGGTTAATGAAAGATGAGAGAATTCACAAAAACATAAAAATATATACAAGACAGACAGAGGCTGATGGTAGCACACTATGATAGGTTCACAAATGGAAGGTAAGACACACAGACAGAGGGTGGCCAAACAGTTGGTGGGGGGGATATTTATGACTGCTGCTACTTTCTACCTGATCTGGAGTACCTCAGATAGAGCCCTACCCTGCTGTTCCTGGGCAGGTGGACTCTGACGGTGTGGGAGTCAAGGCCTCTAGAGGCTAGAAGTACAGTCCTGACCTGAATAGAGAGTGTTTACCTCCTGAAGGAGGCTGTTCTATGGGACACACTGCCTCTCTTAGCCCTCATTAATGTAGCCTCCACCCAGTTGCTGAAACTAAGGATGCTGGCCTTCATGCTGCCTCACTGTGAGCTGCTCATGGGAGGAGGAGAAGCCACCATTTCCACTGTGAGGCAGACCAGAGATGGACAGAAAGAGGTGACCTTCTGACATCTGGGTTGACTGCAGTCTGGCCATGTTGGCTCAACTGTGTCTGCAAAAAAGGAGAACAATGACAGACTCATAAAAATGCAATGAAAATGCTTTTATTTCGTAGCATAACATGACAGCAGTATTATTTTTAGTATTATTTTAATAATGCAGCCAATGCATTATATAATAATCAATATTAATCAAAAGAGTCTGGTGTTACCTGTCAGGGTACATTTCCTGGTATTGTGGCACAGCTGGATTTAATATATTTGTACATATTGCAATATGTATATTTTGGATACTTCATTTTAATACTTCTTTTTTATTACTATTTTCATGGGGTTCAGGGAAGCAGCAGCACCTCCCTCCTCTGAAAGGAGCAGTGGTTCATTTCTGTGTCATCATGTGCTAGGAAAGAAAAAGAAAGAAAGGATGAAGTTGGATTAAATGAAATCCTCAACTGTCATACTTTTATTGAACATTAGTAACTGCATTAGTTAACATTTTTTCACATAGTTGATAAAGTAGTGATCACTGCACTGAAAATGGGATGTGCCATGAAACCCTCCCTGACATTTGCCTTCAATATCTTTACTAAGGAAGTCCAAAATGTAATCCTGTAACTGCAATGAAACTACAAAACTGTAACAAACAAGTTTTATTGTTTACCTTCCTGACTTCCAGCTAAGTAGCAACAGAATGGACCTGGATTTCTGATGTTATTTATGTCTTTAAAAAAATAACACATTGCAAATAAAATGAATTTATTACAGACACTTCTGAGATTCTGCAAAGGATATATTCAGGACCACCATGTAGTGAAGGAGTTATTGATCTACTTATTGGTCAAGAATTTTGCTGCGCCTGCTATGGCAACTTTGCAGTTTGTCCATTTAAAAAAAAAACAGATGTATGCAGGTATGGATCTGGCAAGAACTGTGCAGCCTTATTAATAAGCAATACATTGGTTATACTAATGGCATGCTCTGTTACTGATATTTTATTGCAATATTTGAATGTGATTTTATTTAAAAGGCTCCCATTTCTTTCATCAATACCCATACCTGCATTTATTTGGCCTTGCTGAAACGGACTAAGTACAAAGATGGCAGGGCAGCGGAAGTCTTGACTATTAAGTAGTTCAACAGACCCCCCCCCCCCTCGAGGTACATGGTGTTCTTAAAAGTTTGCTTTGCAGAACTTAGGAAGAGTTTGGGCATTTCCCAATACATTATGAGTAATGTGCAAGCTATCTTCAATGAATGTACAGGAATGGTGTTTGCTAATACTACAACAAACATGTAATGGTTGATTTACCCTTTTAAATGAATTTATAATTAAGGTATACACATGCTGACTGCAATCTTGATCAAGTGTCCTAAAATCTAAAGATGGCAATGTAGCACCAGAAAATGGCTTTAAAAATGCTTCTCAATAAATTGAACTTGCTTATAACAATTACACAGTACATTACTACTATGTACATTTTCTGGAAAAATTAAACAAGAAAGTATGTACCTACACCTTTTTAATTGAATACATATGAAATATTGCAAAAATAATGAAGTAGTCATACTATAGAACTCAAACTGGCTCTATGGATCTTCTGTGACCCACTGGATAACAGGTCAGGATGTCTCCTCTGTAGGTCATCATATCGGTGCATGCACGGCTCCCCACTCTTAGCATGCCCTGTTAATGAGATTAATTCATGCAAAAATCAGTTCACATAGTTTTTGAACAAACCTGTAGAAACCTGTTCATGCCTGACTCGGTATGATACTTGCTACTAGAAGAGAAATATTTTTGTCTTTCACACCAGGGTGGTTTCCAACCCTGCGTTCTACCA
This sequence comes from Protopterus annectens, assembly GCF_019279795.1. Lineage (NCBI taxonomy): Eukaryota > Metazoa > Chordata > Ceratodontiformes > Protopteridae > Protopterus > Protopterus annectens. Next base: position 184,005,301 of record NC_056725.1, on the reverse strand, counting down.
GGAGTTGTCATTTCTGATACCAGATTCAAATCAGAATGAGAAGTTAGGTATGAATATGAACACACCCCCTACAATGGGACATCAGTAACTCAATCAGCTAACACATTTCAGTTATACCCAAAGAGTGCTTAAAGGAGAGTGCATAAGCAGTCCAACTGCACATATAGCTGCTTTATGCCTGAAAGATCATGCAGAAGTAGTGTGTATGTACCTGCCTATGTTTGTCTCATGGTGGTACAGTTACCTGTGACATTTGGTACACTTGCTCAAATTCGAAGTAAGGTGATTCATCAAGCCTAATTTGCATAAGAACTGCATAACTTTAAGCAAAAAATTGCTAAAACTGTCTGCGTGTCACCATTTTGTACACTGCTGACTACCATATTTGTGAGAACATTGATGGAAAGCAAATAGTTTAAAACGGGCACAGCTAAGATCAGAAGAGCAGGAGTATTTCATATTATTGCTGTTTAATGAGAAATCTCCAGGAATAGGTTCAACATTAGTGGCAAAGTGAAAATACTGCAATATTTTAATTATGAAGAATTCTGATATTTCTGGGTAAAATACAACTTTTTAATATACTGCACTTTGAAAATAATGCACTTATTTGGTGCAGTCTGTGCTACCTCATAATGGCAATGCTCTGAACCAAGGTGCACGTATTTATTGCATTTTGCCAAATCAACCAGTAATCTAATGTGACAGACTTTCCCTCTCCCACACACTTTTACAGGCTTGCTGTGCAATATGCATATTCTTATATCTGTTCTTGGCAAAGAATTTCTTAAAAAAAATTCACACACAATTGAAACGATAAAGCATATGAACTGTCACCTGCATCAGGCTTTATCCACTCTGTAGTGAAGACTTTCCAGACACTGGAACGTGGCCACGGAAGTTTCCTGCTTGCTTTGTGGATGAGTAGACTGGACACTATGTGTCTTAACAAAGTCCTGCAGGCATGCATGAGGATTCTCCCAAGAAGAAGGCAGTTAGGCCTCATTGGACTGCCACATGGAGTAGGTCCTCTAAGTTGAGGTCTTGATTCCTCAGCACTGTTTAGTCAATGTTAAGATTTTCAACTGCTTCTAGTAGATCTAGCAATTCAGGATCAAGCTTACATGCCAGAATTTACTCATGATATTTGGGACAACCATAGGTACTATCATTAGAGGACCTTGCATATGACAACATTTTCATTACTGCAACACATACCTCGATCAACAAGTAAACAAAGAAAAGGCAGAAGAAAGTATAGCAAATAAAAAAGCATCGGTGGTAGAAATTGCAACTGCACTTACCTGTTGCTGGAAATAAAATCCCAAACCTCACAAAAAATGTCACCTGTTATAGAAGAAAAAATTGTGATGGCAATACTATTGAGATTTGCATCTTCAAATGAATGCATCTTCATTATCACAGCAATTCAATAATTCAGCATGTGGCAGTATAGTACTTTACATCCCCTGCTGCCCCATCTTACCCTGCTGGTAGGACTAACAGTTGTACCACTGTTGACTAAAACCTGTGCAAATGATGACAAGTATGACCATATGAACAATGCATTTGTGTATAGTGTGTGAAGAAATGTCTGATGCACAGTGAGAGTGAACCATGCATCATGTAGCGCAGGCTACAGGTAACAATGTATAGACTATTATCTTTGTAACTTTACACTGTCATGTAGTGAATGTCATAGTCCATAGTTGAGGACTAGACACCACTGCTTTGCCTGTGCTGCCATGTGATATGCACAAGCCTGCTGGGGACTGTGTAGATGTCAGCTAGCCACCATCTGTATGGTCATTGGTGGGACCAATAACAGAGGGAGCTACTCTGCCAGTATCAGTCACTGACTGTATTATTTGTGCACCAGACAGATGTGTGATTTATTTTATTCATCCTTTGTTGACCAGGTTAGTCCCACTAGGCTAATGGCCTCTTTTCATGGAATACCCAAGGTGGTATTTATACTAATATGGGAATGCTGGTCAGAGGATCGTGGAACTTCCCTACTCTTTGATAGGTGCCATGGGATCTTTTACATCTACCTGAGCTACCACCAACTGAAGCAGATGAGTTGCCAGGTTAATATCTCATCTGAAGGACAGCACACTGAGGAGTATAGCACCTAATACTGCACTGCAGTGTCAGCAATCCAATCACCTGGAATGGGAATAGAACTCACAGCCTTCTGGTCTTCTACAGGCAAAGGCAAATATGCTAACTGATGAGCCACTGGCACTAATCACTGATCATGTAATGCAAAATGCAGCAGACTGTTAATATTTACCATGCAGTAGCAGGGTCATGCTGAAGGGCTCACTCAATTCATCCAGGCAACAGAAACAGGTATTCAGCAGGCCAAATACTCACTCAGTGATTATTCATGTCTGGGTTAGGGCAGTGTGGAAGCACTTCTTTGCAGCTATGTTTGAATTTTAGATTGGTGTTATTAGCCAAGGACTGAGTGGGTCTGTGTCACCTTGCAAACAGAACAGGGAAGTGGCATATGAGGATAGTGTGGTTAGTCATTACTACTTATGTCACTATATAGTTAGAGAAATAGCTATGGGGAGCAAAATTATATAATGTGCATTTACCCAATAGGAGACCATGAGGATTCTCACCTTGCAAGAAAGGGACAGTATAGTGAACTTTGTCATATGTTTGACTTATGGGTACTGCCAAAATGCTGGGCTGATATGGTGGTGAAGCAGCCATGCGCATCCCATGCCAGCTGGGAGCTGATTGAATGGTAATCCTTTCTATTGCTGTACCTCTCAACACATGTTCCATATTGCAGCACTTATAGCCATATAGGTGCAATTTATTGGATCAAGCACCTTAGGAAAGCAATCCATTCCAAAGAAGGTAAGTATCAGACAGTCCTGTGGTCCAGGAACTGCTGCAGTATCTTCAAGGTAGAAGCATGTGAGATAGCATAACTGTTCCCCCATCTATCTCTGACAAATCCCTGTGGCAAGTATAGAGAGGGCTATACATACTTTGGTATCCACAGGAAGCTGAAGGCAATGCATTCCTTAAGTTCCATTTTTTTGTCAGTACAGTTTCACCAAAGCCCTTATGATCTTCCTCTCCACTCTAAACCTACCAAGTAGTTCTTGCTCTGCAAAGCTGCAGTGAGTTACTATCTACTTGCATCTGCTCCTGTGAGGCTGTTAAGTACTGATCAGCACACTTTGTGGTGTGTCAGAAACATGCAGCTCAAAATGGATGGAACTTTGGCTTACAGCAAACCTAAGCGCCTTTGCCAATTGCAAAGTCAGTGTAAATGGGTGAGTCTGCTTTCTATAAGCTAAGTATGAACTGAGCATTGAAATATCAAAATGTGACTCTAAATCACAAAAGGCAGGAAGAAAGCCTCATTTACACAGTTAAGGCACATCTTTTGCACATGCTTGTGATGTGCATTTCATTCTCTCCTGATTTGCCTATAAATTTCTTTACAAGTTTCCACCTGTTGTATACGAGTGCAGTGCTATGTGTAACAAGTGCAGATGAACTTTGCAATCTTGCATAACAGCTGTGAATACCAGCTTTAGTCTGTTGAAATAACAACAGCTATTTAAAAAACAAAACAGACTTTGCATTATGAAGCAATGTGATATTCAGGTAATTATAAAACTGCTGCTGATTCACTTGCGTACATCACAGCAGAGTAGATTTCTTTTTGCAACACACGGAATTCAGAATACTAGAGCTTTATGTTTGATTTAATGTGTTTTTGATTGCCTTTGTATATATTGTACTGCATATACTCGTTTGATGGTCAAACAAACCCTTTTAAAATAGATACTATTATAAAAATGTTTACTAACATTGTCTACCAACTATTTTTGCCATTTAGACTTTGTGTGCTTGACTGCAAAAATGTTAAAATGTTTGCAAGTAGAATGCTGAGTGGGAAGTTCTGTACATTACAGATTAAGTGTCATGATTTTTCCACCAGGTTATAATATCTTCTGATCTGATAGACCTGTAAAAAAAAGGTGGTGATGTGGCCATCATCTACTCAAACATTCTTAACCTCTCACCATACCCTTCCCCAATTCCTGACTTCCTCCCAGGTGAAATCATCATCCTTAACTGCCATCTGAATCCCCACAAAAAACTTGAAATTGCCTCTATCTACCTTCCTCCTGGTAACAATCTGCCCATTCTTGAAAACATCCTATCCTAGTTCTCCCACAACATACCATATGAGGCACTTATCCTTGGTGATGTCAATATTGATTGGTCCAAACTCACAACTGACTCCCTCCAACTCAGTATCCACCTACACGGCTTTCACCAACTTATAACATCTCCCACTCACTTCCATAAAAATTCCACTTCCAGCTCCATCATAGACTGGATCCTTACCAATTCCCCCCACCAATACCACAATCCAACCACCTTACCTGACTCCCTCAGTGATCATCTCCCTACCACCATCTTAAGACACTATTCCCATATTCCTAAACCCCACCTTATCAAAGACTGTTGAAAACTATCAACTTTCAATTCATCCCAATTTAACTCCATTCTCCACAACATAGATTGGTCCATCCTAAAACACCTCCCCCTAAATGATGCTGTAAGCACTTTCAATAGCATCTTCATGAATACTCTAAACTCCTTAGCTCCCTCTAGGAAGATCAGAGTAAAATCTAACCATGCTCCCTGGCTCTCCAAAGAGACTAGGTCCCTTATGAAACAAAGAGATCATGCTTGGAAAACCTGGACTAAAACTAAACAACCACATTTTCTTCAAAAATACAGGCAACTGAGGAACCTTGCAAAAAAAAAAACATGCAACTAATGACAAAAAGTTATACTATAGCTCTGCTCAGCTTAACAACAAATCCAATCCTCGAAAATTTTGGTCAACTCTCAACAACATCCTCTATCCTGGAAAGCCCTCTAATCCCTCCCCATACCTTAACTCTTCCTCTCAGGAAACAGCTATCCTCCTGAATAAACACTTTATCTCTTACATCCAAAATCTGGTAACCTTGAAGCCAAACTCTACTTCGACACCCACCCCTCCAAGTCCCACTAACACAACTTTGTTTTCTTTTGAGCCAGTTCCCATTACTTACATCAAATCTCTACTACTCAAGCTAAAACCTTGCTCTCCTTTCACTGACAATCTAGCTCCTACATTCCTCAAACTTGCTGCTGACTCAATTGCCTATCCTATATCTATGCTAATTAATCGATCTATTCTGGAATCAACTGTCCCGCACCCTTTAGAAATCTTTCTTCACTATCCCTCTACATAAAGGTGGAAACTCCACTGACCCCTCAAACTACTGACTCATTGCCATTCTGTCCCCCCTCTCCAAGATATTAGAAAAATGTATTCACTCACAGCTTCCCAATCACCTCCTCACACACCACTTACTTACCCCTACCCAACATGGATTTCGTCCTCACCACAGCACCACCACTGCCCTCCTCTCCTTCACTTATATCATTGCAGAGGCCCTAGACAACAATAAACTCATTTCCTGTCTCTTCCTAGATCTCTCCAAAGCCTTCGATACTGTCTCTCATCCTCTGCTACTATCCAAACTCACAAATCTCCACCTATCTCCCTCCACATTTGCCTGGTTTAATAGTTACCTATCTGGCAGGAAACAATCTGTCAAATGACTCTCATCCTCCTCACCTTTCCTTCCCATCTCCACTGGTGTTCCCCAAGGCTCCATCTTGGGACCCCTTTTGTTTAACATCTTCACCAATGATCTTTACACCTCATGCAACGAATCCTCCCTTATTCAGTATGCCAGTGACTCCACACTCATATCCATCTCAAATAACATTCCTGAACTACACTCCCTGACCCAACAGGCCCTACTATCCACTGAACAATGGCTCTCTCACAACCTATTGATCCTAAATCCCAAAAAGACCAAACTCCTACTTTTTCTTCCCCGTTCTCTTTCTCATCACAAAACCTCCTTTTTTATTACATCTTCTAACCATACAAATATCCAACCTGACACCCACACAAAACTCCTAGGGGTCATTATTGATGACGAACTCAAGTTCAACCTACACATACTCCAATGTATAAAAAAAAAAAAAAAAACAGAAACTAGGTCTGTTTATCGGAACAAAAAATTCCTAACCCCTGAATCTAGACTTACCCTGAGCCAGGCACTCCTCCTCCCCTCCGTATTATACGCTGCCCCAGTTCTTACCAATATCCAGGCCTCCACTCTAAACAAACTGCAACAGACTTACCATAAAATAGCCAGATTCATTACTAACTCCCCATACAACTCACACCACTGCATTTCTTTAAACTCTATTCAATGGCTTGAACTTCCCCAGTTTCTGCTATCTTATCAATTTCATATGCTACACTCTATTCTTTATAAACTCTCCTTCTGTCCATCTCTATCTTCCTTAGTCTCCATCTACATCCCATCCTGCACCCATGCTTCTAACCAACAATTACTTGATATCTACCACCCAAAAAAGTCAGTAGGCAAACTACTCTACAAACACTCCCTTGCCCATGCTTGGAACAAGCTTCCCCTTGACTTACGTTCAATCTCCCACACCTCACACTTTAAAAATGAACTAAAAGCTTATTTTCTCAATTCCAGAACCTGACCTTGCCATGACCCTACCTAGTCTTTCTTCCCTTTATGTACCCTCAAAAGGACCATACTTAGTACCTTATTACACCTCTCTCTCCAATGTGTCTACTATGCATTTGCACAACTTTATACAAACAAAAAATGTTTATTGTTGACCTATTGAACTATATCAATGTAAAATTGTTACTTAGCTTCTTTTTAATGTAACTTTAACTTTATGCATGTATGTGAATCGTTTTGCTATAACTGCTATTATACCAATATTGTTTAAAATTGTACGTATTTTAAAATGTATTACTGGAGCTTTTCTCCTCGGGTCTCCACTGAAAATGGGCCACAAGCCCAGTTGGACAAACCCGGTTAACAAATGTCAATAAATAAATAATAATAAATAATGTGGGCAACTATATCACTGCAGGGGCTATCTATATTTCCCTAGCAGGAGTAGTCATGTTCCCTTACATGCCCTGTGAGAGCTAGTGGGTTCCCAGCTTGAGAAGCCACACCCACAACCCTTCTACTTGTTGTCAGGACCATCCTGCACCTACCTGTGGAGTGGCGTTGCAACAGCTGCAAGACACTAAATCCATCTCCCTGAGTCAGCATGGTGGCAGAAAGCCATGACTTTCCATCTCACACAACTAGCCTCTCCCAGCACTCGAGTCACCAAATAAACATTTGCCATCTGGGTAGCAGTCAGAGCTCTGTCCCTTTGCACCACCAAGTCTGGTGACTTTTAATAAAGCTGTGAGGTAATATTTGGCAGAAAAAAAATAGAACTTCATCATCACTTTATGACAGAGTTTCAGAATACTTATCCTCTGCATTGTAGCAGGAAGCCCTAATTGTCACTCTGCAGTTCTTTTGAAAAGGTGATTTTTCTTTCATTTCAGTATATAAAATTACATTTGCTGAATACAATTTCCTTTAGGGGTGAAAATTTGCAAGTCAGGTGTTCCTAATTTGAGGTCCCATAAAAGACAATATTCAAATATTGAAGAAAACATTTCAGTTGTACTAAAATTATGAGAAAATTATCAAAGTTAAGCAGAGAATCATAACGTTATCAGACAATAATATTTTGGGGTAAAATTTCAAAATCCTTATCTCTGTGCATCTGCAATGTGAAGTCTGAGAGTGTATTATACAATTCTGTTATAAAAGGTAAGCTCTCCATAGCTGTGCAAAAAATGACATTTTCCATGAGAAATAGTAAAATGAAGGCTGTATAGCTAATGACTTATAGATGTTTCATTAACAATCTGATCACACATTGTTAGTGAATTATGAACCTATAGACATTTCCAATTTTGAAGCTTCAAAACTTCGATCTTATGGTCTCGACCATTTGCAGTTCAAAGTTTTGAAACTTCTAGTTTGTAAAGTAGATCTGTGTGGACATGTGTACTGTATGCCATTTAGGTAATAGACAGGGAAGTGAAATGTTCTGGGAGGACACATTTTTAATTTTTAGTCCTTAACTTAAGGGATTTAGACTGCTTAGCTGTCCTGAGTTTGCAGTGCTGTTATTTATTTTAGAAATGCAGTTGTAATGTGGGGTTTGTGTGGATTAGCAGCATTTACTGGTCACCCACACTTTTCTGATTATATATATAGTTGGTACTGTCCTGCTGGGCATTGGAGTGGGGTGATGAACTACAGTAGGTAGATGAAGAATATTCAGTGTTTTGTGTTACCCTTAAAAGACATTCTTCTGCTTTGCTGTCCTTAAAATATTCACCAGATATTCTTCTTCTCACCCAATGCAAATTAAGAGTCAGACTCACTATCATTAACACTTAGTCAAAGTTTATCAGTAGCAAGCTGTGTTACATGATTTTCCACCACCATGTTTCCTGAATACTTACACTGGACAGACAGAGAATAGGGAGGGGGAACACATAGAGCAAAATAAAGTGCTACTTGCACACATTAACACAAAAACTGAGACTGGGGAACAAAAAAAGCATTCGTTGTTACCAGAATCACACTGTGCATCAGACATTCCTCAACACACCATTACCAGAATCAAAGGTTGCACATGCCATCTGTCACAGCGATTGATATTATAATAGTTTATGTAGACTAATATCAACCTTGAACTTTGATAAGTACCCCATACTTACTGGAATACTTTTCTCCTCAGTTATTGATAAGCACCCCTTACTTAGTGGAGACTTTCCTTCTCAGTTATTGATAAGCACCGTTTACTTAGTGGAAGAGTTTCCTCCTCAGTTACTTTCCCTTAACCAGACTTATGCTAACCATAGGATATATATATATCATAGATCTAGGTGAGCCATTGTCTTCACTGTGTCAGTGTTCTTCATTTTAATGAATGCTCATCAGAAGCTACCTCCTTTGATGATTAACTATGTACTCCCTACATCCACAAAGATAGGAAAACAGTATATCCTATGATTTAATGTTGTCTCTTCCAATTGCCTTAACTTGTGGATTGTTGGATCTGATTGGATTCAAAGGTGACACTTTATACTTTGGCTCCAAAGATTGAGAAACCTTCTCATAATGTCCTGGACTACCTAATCTCCTCAGATCTCAAGTGCCACTCTTAAAGACAGGTGTGGTTTCTGGAGCTGTCCTCAAGATAAGTGCTTCTTAGCATTATTTTGACATCATTATAATTACAGTTTTCTTTGTTTGTGGTTTAGTTCCTGCTCTTTTCCCTTTACATTAGTAGTAGGTTTTGGTATTACTTTTCTGGTATCTCCAGAGTTGTAATTAGTTGTGGTGCTCTCTATTGCTGGTGTGTGCTTCTTTGTTTACCATATTGTTCTATGGTATGCATGTTGTTTCTTTAAATGTGGTGAAGAAGACTTCAGGGTTTAGAAAGTGTTCTGAATGTGGCCACAAGGTACCCCCACAGGACTCATATGACCTCTATATGACTTCTGCATGTACTGTCTGAGGACATCTCACCTAGAACAGGACTGTCAGATCTGTATCTCCTTTTGGACTAGGGCTCTGGTGGACAGGTGGCTAAGCTCATGCTGACAGGGCTTCTTCCCACTTCTGCCATTCCAACTTTTTCTTCCTCTGTAACTTATTTTCCAGATAAAAGACTTTTGGAGAAATCTAAGTCAGAAAGAACTAAGGGCAAACATATGAAGAAAGAAGAAAATGACTAGCCTAAAGAGAAAGAAAAGGCAAAAGAGAAAGACTCTCAGATGAGATTGGCTGATTTTTTTAGCTTCAGACAAGCCTGTTCATAAGATACAAAGCCCATCTGAATTATTGACTTTTCTCTGGATCTGGCATTGGTACCACTTTGGCCCAATTCCCTGACTTCTCCAGTGATGGAGGAGCATTGGTCTTGACTTTTAGAAGTGCTGAGTCATTTGTTGGTTATGGACGCCAAGTACTATTCACTGACCAGACACTGTGGCACTGATATTCTCCCTAGAACCATCACCAACATCTCAGCTCTGATGTCTGTTGCTTAGGCACCAAGACTCAGACAGGTCTCCGCAATAACCTCTGCACTGGCCCAATAAACTGGCACTGATGGTGTTCTGTAGTTCTGTGAGGCCATCTTGGAGTATTAGGAAGGCAAACTTGGAGAAGATGCTGTGGAACTTTTTGCTGTGCAGATTGGCTTGGAGATTATTCCTTTCCACCTCTGCTCAGAGAATGGAGTTGATTGCCCACGCCACCTCTTTTCTGGTTGCTCCTTTACTGGTCTGGCCTTAAAATCTGGTGATCTTGGATCCAAACCCTTCCTACATGGTATGGCTGTGGGTGCTGACAGCTTGGATGGCTTTGGCTGCATCTTTGATCTTGATGTATGTGCCGATAGCCATGTTAGACCTGACAGCATCCTGGAGCTGATAAGTTATGTCCCAGAACACAGGTTCAGGTTTGACGCTGAGGCTTTATAAATCATCTCTGCCCCTGGGAGCCTTGACACTCAACCGCTTGGTTCCAGTCTTGACCTCAGATCTGGCCCAGGGGCTTCCACTAGATTCTTTGATCACAGAAGGTCCTTCCTTAGTTGACTGACTTTGGTTTTGATATTCAAGGTTATACAGAGGATCCTATCCCATTTAGGTGTAGGGCAATGGCATTCTGTGTCAGATCCAGTTTAGTCCTCCAGCCATCCTGTTACCTCTGTGTCTCAACATGTTAAGGGACAGCATACATCTTGGTTTCTCAAGCAGTCCCAGATCTGGGGCTCCCCATAAGTTTTCTTATCTCTTCCAGGGTCCCTGCCAGTGGTGGAGCACAGGAAAAATCAGTGCAAGAGGCGGCACCTAGACTCCCTCCAGGAGTCAGTACAGATGGTTCTGAATTCAATAAGGGGGAAGGTTCCCCCAAATCTTCTCATGATGACCCTTCCTTTAGCAACCTTCTGGAATTGTTGAGAAAGAGGGGAGGTAGGACCACCATAGTCCTTTCCCTTGAGGAGTCAATGTTTACTGAGGCCTTCAGTGCAGGACCATCTACAGCCTGGATGGTACCCCTCCTGAACATACTCGCCAAGTCAGTGTTTCGGAGGTCATAGAGAGAGCCAGTTATTGTAGCGCCTATTCTAGAAACCCAGACACAGCTTTTAGTTCCATCCAAATATAGAGCACACTGAAGAAAGGCGCCTGCAGTCAATGCCATTGTTGTAGCCACAGCTACTAAGACAAAACTCTCAAAGGTGTGTGCATCTATCCACCCTCCAAATAGAGAGTCTAAATTGTTGGACAGATTTCAGAAGTGCACATATACTACAGTGACTTTTGAACTTCATGCTCTGAACTACTTTGCACACTAAGCAGATGACAGAAGGGCTTTATTAATGAGGTTACCAAGTCTGTAGTAACTCAAACAACAGCCATGACATGGAAGTCTATAGAGATTCAATTACTTACCATGTTGTTAATTTCAAATGTATCCATGCACCTGCTATCTAGTCCAGCTGATGGTATGGTGGCAGGCGCAGGCATTGATCTGAGCCCACTTCTGTATCTTTGTGGAGCACTTTATGATGTCCTTTGTGAAACTTCCATTTGATGGTTTCAGTCTCCTTGAAACTAAAAATACACTAACCAGGAGTGAACAGTTGGGCAAAATGTAGTTTACAGTGGGAGGTGCACTTTTCCACCCCTCAGTGGACCTTTTCCCATGATCATATGGGATGGGAGGGGAAGCAAGTGGCTCTTTTTCTGGAAGTCCATATATTTTGTTTAGGACACTCCTGATTATAATGTTCTCCCCCCACGCAGAGGGAGAAACTTCGACAGACACCACCCTAGAAGCAAGAGCAGTCTATAAAATCTGGGTTTCAGTAGGCCCTTCTCTGGTCTTTTCTGCACTGTTGAAGGTTTGCCAAACTGGTGCTGCAATCTAGAGGCAGTCAGAGATTGCTTATCTGTCCACCATCAATGTTTGGAGGCCAACAGCAAGGATTCCTGTGTGTTGAGAATTGTCACCAGAGGTTACATGATTTCCTTTCTGTTTCACCCAAATGTTTGACAAAAGTTTCTTCCAGATGTTGCAATCAAGCAGCAAAGGAAGGCAGCAGATGAAGTACAAAAAGTGCTGATAAAATGAATCACCAGATGAGAGAGGACTTAGGTCTCTTTAAGGTTATTTTTGGTACCTAAGAAAAACAAAGACCCCGGGCCCATTCTGGACTCAAGAAAACTAAATTTGTTCAACAAACAGACCAAATTCCTGATGGTAATGGTGCTGTCCATTCTACCTCTTCTGAGGAAGGACAACTGGATAGGCTTGGTAATCCTCAAGCATGCTTACAATCATATAAAGATAGACAGGTATTCCAGGAGGTTTCTGAGCTTCCATTTGGGAGCCAATCACTGTCAGTTTTGAGTACTGCTATTTGGTCTCCCCATAGCTCTCCATGTGCTCACCAAGTGCAAAGCAATAGTAGCAGTCCAGCTCAGGCTGCAGAGGTTCCATGTCTTCCCTTTCCCGGATGATTGTCTTCTTACAGTGACTTCAAGTGCATCACTGGTTCATGTCAGATATTCCTTGCTCCAGCTGTTCCTAGCCCTAGGGATTACAGTGAATTTCTACAAATCTAAACTAGACCTGGTCCAGGCTTTGCAATTTGTAGGTTGCCATCTGGCATGCCCAGTCAGACTGCCAGGCTTCCTTTCTCAAGGCTGCCTTCACTGTATCTTCAAGCCTGTTGGGTTCTTCTTTCTCAGTGGCCACCCATTTCCCTCATCCTTCGTCTACATGAATTGATGCTGACTGCCATATCTCTAATTCCTTTTGACAGGGTCTGCTTGAAAGTACTCTAGTGGACTCTTTCAATCCAGTGGCCTCTGACAACTCATCCTATGCAGTTTTCCATAAGATTGATGGAAGTTTATCACCATCATCTCTTGATAGTTGACATCCAACAATGCATAGTCAAGTTGCCCCTTTGTATTTCCCCATCCCTCGGACATGGTGATCACAGACACTTACCTTCTCAGCTGGGAGGGACACTTCAAAGGAAGGAGATTGCAGGGTACCTGGTTACAACTGGAGACCATTTTTTTACACATCAATGTTTTGGAGATGAGAGTGGTTATCCTGGTGTTGCAGGCTTTTCAAGACTGCTTCCCCAAAGAAGTGATGTTGATCCAGACCGACAATATGGCTTTGGTCTGGTATATCTACAAACAAGATGGAACCCAATCTTACCTCAGTATCAAGAGGCTATGAGAGTCTGGTAATTGCCAATGTTTTCCTAACATTTTCTGATTGCAATGCACATCATGGGGAAATCCAGCATCCTAGTGAACAAGTTGAGCAGGAATATTCTGATGGCTCATGAGTGGTCTGTCAATCTGGCAGTGGTGACTGACATTTTCAGTTGCTGAGAACATCCTTGCTGTAACCTATTTGCAACACCTTAAAACACAAAGTGCAGGAAGTTCTTTGCTGATTCTCCAGAAGAAACATCCATCAATGCTTGGCCCACAGGACTCCTATATACATATTCTCCAACTCCTCTGATGGTAAAGTTTTAACAGAAAGCAGCAGGGATGGTGATCCTCATTGTCCCCTTCTAGCCCAGACAAGTTTGGTTCCATTCCTGAGGACTCACCTGGTTCACCCTATTTTGGTTCTAGATGCAATCCTGGATCTGATCTTACACCTGTCAGGCAATCTCCACCTGGAGCTCAAATCCCTCTAACTGACCATTTGATTAATCCACTTCCAGTGATGTCCAAACATCCTGAGCTGTCTGCCACAGTGGTTCATACTCTTTCCTCATTTCAAAAGTCTTACATCAGGAAAATATTTGAACCATTCTAGTGGTCTGGACCCTTTTGGCACCCTTGGATGCGATATTGGACTTCTCAGCTGGCCATTTACAATTGAAGGCAAGCTGCTCTACTGTCAAGTTCCAGTTAGTGGTCATTGCCAGTTTTCATGTTGGTTGGGATCATTCCCCCGTAGCTGCCCTGAGATGTTCTAAAGCCTTTTTGAAAGGAACCTTTTTTTCAGGTCTCTTTTGAGAGATCCAGTTCCTCCTTAGGATCTGTCTTTTTGTGTTACAGACTTTAATCAGGGCTCCCTTTGAGCCTGCTGCTAATATAGACCTAAAGCTTGAAAAACTTCTTAATTGCGGTGACTTCTCCTAAATGAGTGTCTGAATTTTCTGTAAGCCTTCTTATCTAATTTTTCACAAGGACAGGGTATCATTACAAACTAATCCGGCCTTTTTGCCTAGGTGGTCTCTGAGTCCAACTTAAACTAGTCTAGTCGTCTGCCAGTGTTTTTTCCAAATTTCAGTAATAAGCGTGATAAGATAAGATAGTGCAATCTTGGAGTTGATATATATAGTTAAGGGGGTATGGGAATGAAGCCCTTCAATTGGGTGAGTTTGATTTAGTTAGTTGTGGGTCCATTTTGCTGTGGGTCAATTGTTTCATTGCCCTTGGAAAATTCAGTGAATCACAGAAGTGATTTTCACTGACTATGGGTTGATGAAGAGGTGTTCGCTGAAAATAAAGTTCAGTGAAGTAATAGAGATTCTGAACATACCTGTTCAAAGAAAAGAAAAAGCATCTGTTTTCCAGACCTTCTTGCATAGAATCCTGGAGCAGAAATTTGCAAGTTGATTGTTCAGAGAGGAGGCAAAGAAGTCTACATGAGGAATTCCCTACAGATGAGTCAAATCTAGGAAGTCCCCAGGATCTAGTTTCCATTTGTGAAGGTCTGTCTGGTCCTGCTCAATTTGACTGCCACACAATCTTGCTCTAATAGAATACATGATGCCTGTAAAGTGAGATTGTGCTGTCAAGCTATATCCTAAGCTAATGTGGATAGTTTCCAAAGGGGGTACAACCTGTTTCCCCCTTGCTTGTTGATGTACCACATCACTGTGGTATTGTCTGCAACTACTTAAAGATATCCCTGGGACCAAAGATGGTTCACAGAATTGAGTGCTTGGATCAGGGCAAGTATCTCCCTGATATTTATGTGCTTGCATCTGCCCTTGGTGTTCCATAATCACTGCACTTGTTTTCTCTCCTGAAACAGCTCCCCATGCAAAATCTGAAGCATCTGTGGTGACTGACTGCTATGGAGAAGGGGAGACCTTGATATAAGGATATCTGTTGTCTCCACCAACTAATTTCTCTTCTGACAAACCTCAGTACTGGGATCTGAAAAGGTAAAGGCCGTTGATGTTGGGACCAAAGAGATTTCAGATACCAGTGTATCTTTCCCATGTGCAGTCTTGCCAGGGGTATCATGAGAATCATAGATGCCATGAGACCTAAAATCCTGAGGTATTCCCTCACAGTAATTAAAGTATGAGTGGAAAAACATAGAAATACTTCCAAATAAAGATCCATTTTTTTCCTGTGGAAGAAAAGCTATTTGAACTGAGGTGTCTTGTTGACATTGAAGAAACACAATCCTGTATGAACAGTCGAGAAAGACTTTTCAATGTTCTCTTGGAATCACAGCTTGTGCAAGAGATCTCTCACCCAAGAGAGAGAGATTCCTGACATTTTCAAAAAGACTATGCAAATATATGCAAGCCGTCTAAATACAGAAAAAATATAGACACCCTGTAGCCTGCAATGAGCTATAACTGGAGCTAGACACTTTGTGAACACTCTTGGTGCAGTGGATAGTCCAAAGGTTATGGCAGATAACTGATAATGTGATCCATGTACAAAAAACCTTAAGAACCACTTGAAGTCTTTTTTTGGTTTCACCATCATCTCTTGAACCTGCATAGTCAAGTTGCCCCTTTGTACTTCCCCATCCCTCGGACATGGTGATCACAGAAACTTACCTTCTCAGCTGGGAGGGACACTTCAAAGGAAGGAGATTGCAGGGTACCTGGTTACAACTGGAGACCATTTTTTTACACATCAATGTTTTGGAGATGAGAGTGGTTATCCTTGTGTTGCAGGCTTTTCAAGACTGCTTCCCCAAAGAAGTGATGTTGATCCAGACCGACAATATGGCTTTGGTCTGGTATATCTACAAACAAGATGGAACCCGATCTTACCTCAGTATCAAGAGGCTATGAGAGTCTGGTAATTGCCAATGTCTTCCTAACATTTTCTGATTGCAATGCACATCATGGGGAAATCCAACATCCTAGTGAACAAGTTGAGCAGGAATATTCTGATGGCTCATGAGTGGTCTGTCAATCTGGCAGTGGTGACTGACATTTTCAGTTGCTGAGAACATCCTTGCTGTAACCTATCTGCAACACCTTAAAACACAAAGCGCAGGAAGTTCTTTGCTGATTCTCCAGAAGAAACTTCCATCAATGCTTGGCCCACAGGTCTCCTATATACATATTCTCCAACTCCTCTGATGGTAAGGTTTTAACAGAAAGCAGCAGGGATGGTGATCCTCATTGTCCCCTTCTAGCCCAGACAAGTTTGGTTCCATTCCTGAGGACTCACCTGGTTCATCCTATTTTGGTTCTAGATGCAATCCTGGATCTGATCTTACACCTGTCAGGCAATCTCCACCTGGATCTCAAATCCCTCTAACTGACCATTTGATTAATCCACTTCCAGTGATGTCCAAACATCCTGAGCTGTCTGCCACAGTGGTTCATACTCTTTCCTCATTTCAAAAGTCTTACATCAGGAAAATATTTGAACCATTCTAGTGGTCTGGACCCTTTTGGCACCCTTGGATGTGATATTGGACTTCTCAGCTGGCCATTTACAATTGAAGGCAAGCTGCTCTACTGTCAAGTTCCAGTTAGTGGTCATTGCCAGTTTTCATGTTGGTTGGGATCATTCCCCCGTAGCTGCCCTGAGACTTTCTAAAGCCTTTTTGAAAGGAACCTTTTTTCAGGTCTCTTTTGAGAGATCCAGTTCCTCCCTAGGATCTGTCTTTTTGTGTTACAGACTTTAATCAGGGCTCCCTTTGAGCCTGCTGCTAATATAGACCTAAAGCTTGAAAAACTTCTTAATTGCGGTGACTTCTCCTAAATGAGTGTCTGAATTTTCTGTAAGCCTTCTTATCTAATTTTTCACAAGGACAGGGTATCATTACAAACTAATCCAGCCTTTTTGCCTAGGTGGTCTCTGAGTCCAACTTAAACTAGTCTAGTCGTCTGCCAGTGTTTTTTCCAAATTTCAGTAATAAGCGTGAATATACTCTTCACTGTTTTGATATACACTGACAATTATGATTTTATTACACAGAGCGAAGGACATAAGGAAATCTGATGAGTCTTTTGTGTCCTTTTCTAGAGTTACACTAGGAAAAGAGGTTTCTATGGCCACTTTGTCCACATAGCTAACTGACTGCATCACTTTTGTTTACAAGGCTAATGGATTGTTGTCTAAAGGCTTGTTCCATTAGGACAGGTGCTACCTTGGCACCATTCTTTATCCATGCATAATTTGATGGCATATGTTCAGTAGCTACTTGGCCTGATACTTATGAATCACTACAAGCTTGACATTCAGAGTAGGTCAAGGGCTATGTTTGGCTCCACCACTCACTAGAATGTTCTCTGTTAGTGTTACCCAGATCAGACTGGCTGGGGACACTGTCTCACAAGTAGAGGATGATGGAAGAGACAACATCAGATACAAAAGTTATGTATTTGCCATAACTTTAAATCTATGATGTCTTATTCCATTTCAACTTCCCCACCATCTGTCCCCCATCCAAATTGTCATATGTGGTTTTTGGCTTCTAGTGGACCTAGCTGGACTTCTGCTTCTTCTGTTGGATCCCCCTGGGTCTTGGTGTGATGTTCTATAGTTAGAAGGATTTCTTCAAAGGGGTATGATATGGTACAGGCAACTTGATCTGGGATGATTATGTAATGTAGGGCATTATGGGAGAGACGTTTGAGCCAAATAATAAAGTGCCGTCTTTTTGCTCTGATCAGATCTGACAACCCACAGAATGAGATTGATACAAAAAATACAACACAGATCTAGTATTATGGTAAGTACATAACTTTCTTTTTTCCCTTCCCAGACTTCTTAATGTGTTATGTGAATTTCTGTTTTACAGGTTAATGAGGAAGTGCTGTACTAAAAATGTAACTTGGAGTATACGGCTTTTCTTACTGGTTATAACCAGTGAATAAGTTTACTCATTCATAAACCTGCTGTTCAGATTTATATTAGCATGAGCATACATATCCTGAAAAAAAATAAAAGAAATAACCAATGCTTGTATTAGTTATTTGAGCTGCTGGCTGAGATAAACAAGATAAGAAACAACATAATGTAAACTTATGTAGTTCAACCAATTGAAAAATTAGTGCCTTGGACAACATCATCAAAATTTAACAGATGCATTAAAAATTAAAGCAAGGAGAAGGGCAATGAAGGCACAACACAGCCCAGTAATATGGACAGTTCTGTGTGGAAGTACTTTAATGCAGCACAGTTCTGTGTGGAAGTACTTTAATGCAGCACAGTTCTGTGCAGAAAATATAGTTGTGTAAGCTGAACTTACCATAACAGTAGATATTCAAATGATCACTGCTGCAGCAGCCTTAGCTATATGAGTTATATCCTGCCAAGGATATAACAGCTGGCCAGCTTCCAAAGCTTTGGGACACATTCCACTCACATAAACTGTCAAGTGGCTCAAGATCAGCTGAAAAAGACAAGTTTGGGTGTAAAGTCCTTCAGAACTTTCTTGCCAGCAGAGAGAGGAAGGATGAGTATTGAAAGGACAAGGCTAGGACTAACAAAAAATAAATATCCACACCCTGGCATAAAAAACACACAAAAAACAAGGGGTATGGAGTTAGGGTGTGGCTACTGCAGCAGTGATCATTCAATCATCTACTATTAAGGTAGGTTCATTTTATACAACTATACTAGGTTGTTCATATTGATCACTGCTGCAGTAATTTTAGCTTTATGGTTAGATTGCCATAACTATCTATATTTAGGAGGTGGAAAGAGAAGGGTCCAGGACCCCAGGAGAATGGTCCTAGCAAAGTTTGATCTAGACCTAGAGTATGAAACCAGCTTATAGTGCTTTGTAAAAGTATGTACAGATGACCAATTAGCAGCTTCTAATAAACTTCTAGAATTCAACCCTTTCCAAAACCCCATAGAATAAGCCAAGGTCCTTGTAGAGTAGGCCTTGACCCAACCTGGAATAGATTTGTCATGGTGATTATAACAAAAGGTAATACCTTAGACAACCATTTGGAAATAGCCTGTTTTGACATCAGTTGTCCCTTCTTCTTACCTTCACAAGAAATGAACAATTGATCCAATGATCTGAAAGATTTAGCTATGTTAAGATAGTACCGGAGTTGTCTGTGGACATCCAAGGTATGTAGTATCTTTTCTCCCTCATTTTCAGGTTTGGAAAATAAAACTGGGAGATGAATAATTTGACTTAAATTAAACTCCAATACCACTTTAGGCATAAAAGAAGGATTAGTTCTCAAAGAAACCCTGTCCTTGTGGAAGATATGGTAGGGTTGACTTACCATAAGAGCTTCCAACTCAGACATCCTTCTTGCAGAGGTAAGAGCAATAAATAAAACTGTTCGCCGTGTTAAAAACATCAAGTCAGCCAGATTGGCTCATTCAAATGAAGTAAGTGCTACTTTCTCTAACACAAAATTAAGATCCCAAGGAAGGGCTACCGGTATACTTGGAGGCCTCTGATGCAATACCCCTCTCAAGATCATTTTGACATGTGACTGTCCTGAAAGAGGAGAATCCATGGACAGACATGCTGAAATGGATGACAAATCAACCTTGACAGAGGAATATTAAATGCCAAAGGATAGTAACTCATGCAAGTATTGTAAAACCAGAGAACAACTAGCCACAAATGGGTGCTGACTATGGTGTTGGCACCAACTAAAAAACCTTTTCCATATGCTAATATATGATTTTCTAGTAGCAGGTTTGCTTGCCTCCATTACTACCTGCTAGAAATCCTCAGAAAACAGGTGCCTAAAAGGAATTAATAGCCTATCATCCAGGCAGTCAGCTGAAGATGATTGATATCAGGTATATCAAACACCCTTGTTATTGCATGCATAGATCCAGTCTGTAAGTAATCTTGAGGGAATTGCCTCTGGCCATTTCCAAAAGAAGGGAGGACCATGGTTGTCTGGGCTAGAAGGGAGTCGCTATAACTATCTTCGGGGATTCCTTCAGAATCTTTAGAAGTACCCTGGATATTTTTGTAAAGGGTGGAAAGGCATATAGGAACATTCAGGTCTATATAATTTCGTCAACATTTATTTTCAGTGAACACCTTTTCATCAACCCATACTCAGCAAAATTCACTTCTGCAATTCACTGAATTTTTCAAGGACAGTGAAAAAGTTGGCCAACTACACAACTTTGACCTTTTCCTCACTGTAGTGCAATCTTGGAGTTGATATATATAGTTAAGGGGGTGTGGGAATGAAGCCCTTCAATTGGATGAGTTTGATTTAGTTAGTTGTGGGTCCATTTTGCTGTGGGTCAATTGTTTCATTGCCCTTGGAAAATTCAGTGAATCACAGAAGTGATTGTCACTGACTATGGGTTGATGAAGAGGTGTTCGCTGAAAATAAATTTCAGTGAAGTAATAGAGATTCTGAACATACCTGTTCAAAGAAAAGAAAAAGCATCTGTTTTCCAGACCTTCTTGCATCGAATCCTGGAGCAGAAATTTGCAAGTTGATTGTTCAGAGAGGAGGCAAAGAAGTCTACTTGAGGAATTCCCTATAGATGAGTCAAATCTAAGAAGTCCCCAGGATCTAGTTTCCATTTGTGAAGGTCTGTCTGGTCCTGCTCGATTTGACTGCCACACAATCTTGCTCTAATAGAATACATGGTGCCTGTAAAGTGAGATTGTGCTGTCAAGCTATATCCTAAGCTAATGTGGATAGTTTCCAAAGGGGGTACAACCTGTTTCCCCCTTGCTTGTTGATGTACCACATCACTGTGGTATTGTCTGCAACTACTTAAAGATATCCCTGGGACCAAAGATGGTTCACAGAATTGAGTGCTTGGATCAGGGCAAGTATCTCCCTGATATTTATGTGCTTGCATCTGCCCTTGGTGTTCCATAATAACTGCACTTGTTTTCTCTCCTGAAGCAGCTCCCCAAGCAAAATCTGAAGCATCTGTGGTGACTGACTGCTATGGAGAAGGGGAGACCTTGATATAAGGATATCTGTTGTCTCCACCAACTAATTTCTCTTCTGACAAACCCCAGTACTGGGATCTGAAAAGGTAAAGGCCGTTGATGTTGGGACCAAAGAGATTTCAGATACCAGTGTATCTTTCCCATGTGCAGTCTTGCCAGGGGTATCATGAGAATCATAGATGCCATGAGACCTAAAATCCTGAGGTATTCCCTCACAGTGATTAAAGTATGAGTGGAAAAACATAGAAATACTTCCAAATAAAGATCCATTTTTTTCCTGTGGAAGAAAAGCTATTTGAACTGAGGTGTCTTGTTGACATTGAAGAAACACAATCCTGTATGAACAGTCGAGAAAGACTTTTCAATGTTCTCTTGGAATCACAGCTTGTGCAAGAGATCTCTCACCCAAGAGAGAGAGATTCCTGACATTTTCAAAAAGACTATGCAAATATATGCAAGCCGTCTAAATACAGAAAAAATATAGACACCCTGTAGCCTGCAATGAGCTATAACTGGAGCTAGACACTTTGTGAACCCTCTTGGTGCAGTGGATACTCCAAAGGTTATGGCAGATAACTGATAATGTGATTCAGGTACAAAAAACCTTAAGAACCACTTGAAGTCTGGATGAATATGAATGTGGTGATAAGCATCTTTTAAATCTAGTGTTACCAGGAAACTTAAAAGAGGAAGAAGAGGCAGGTTGTGAAGTGACATCATTTTGAATTTGGGCACTATCACAAACAGTTTTAGGAAAGAAAGATCCTGAACTGGTTTCCAAACATTTTCTTTATTTGGAACTAGGAACATCCTTGTATAAAATTACTTCCCCACCTGGGAAGAAGGAGTTGTTTTTTTCCATCACTCCTTGGTATAGTATGTGATGATGAACAGGAGGAAACAAATTAGTCTGATCTGCAGGATGAGGAATAAATCCCTTTGCTTGTTAAACACCTTTCTGATATCAGAATGGTATTGAGCAAGATGTTCTTTGCTGCATGCATTGCGCAGGTGATTATGATCAGTTTTCTGATCATAACCGGTTTATTATATATTTGAGAGATGGATGCCAAGAAATTCATCCTGAAGGCAAAATGTCATAATAAAGGGTTATAATCAGCAAGACCCGATCATAATTCTTTGTGTCTTCTCAATGTATTAGCAGTTAAAGAGAAAAAAAGGAGAAAGAAAGAGAAAGTAAAGGAGTGCAAAGTGCTTTATTAAAACAATAGCAGCATGCCTCTCAGCTCCTTTAAGAATTCTGTACAAATCCAAAAATAATGGGGCAGGGACAAAGGATCAAAATCATCTACAGTTTTTAAATATTGCTCTAATTAACTTAAAAAGTTAATAGAACGACCATTTTTGCATTCGCATGGAGACAAGTATGAGATAAAATTAAGGACTTTGCAAAATCGGGGACACTTGGGAGGTATGGAAAGCACTTAGGAAAAAAGCGTTCCTCTTCGGAACTAATGGTTTAAATGATGTTAGACACTTCATTCTGCCATAGTTTCTGGTTGTAAGTGTGGCAGACTGAAGTTTATACAGCTTTTAAAAGCTGTATAACTGTCTGCTGCTGTTTTCTGCCAGCTGGCTGGCACTGTCCTCTGTTAGTCACTATCGTGAAACCTACTCTTATTAGCACTTTGGTTTCCCTAATAAGCTTTTGTTAAGCACCTATAAGTGCTGCTAAGATCAGATTTCATGTTAGGGAAGAACTGAACAAGTTTATCATTTTCCCAAATTTGGAGTGTAATCGTGGCACTCTGTGCCGTACACACAGTTAAGTAACATAATAAAAGAACTTAGTAAAATGCAAAGATTTCAACAGTAAAGGAATCATTATGTAAACTGGATTAGTAAAGCAAAATGAAAATGCATAACATTACTCATTAGATAACTATAGACATCCAGACAACTGAATAGCATATTTGTGATACACAAAAGCTTCAGAAACATTAAAATAATTAGGTCACTCTCAGGCCCAGAATGTGCACACATAGAATTGCACAAGTACATGAATGTAAAGTATACAGAGTATACATATGAACTTAAAAGCACAGCAGAAATAGGTAGAGAAATGCTTAGGCTGTTGTAGGTACTGCATAAGTTAAGCATGTGATAACAGGCATGGTCATACCACACACAATATGGAAAGGTGGTATGCCTATCAAAAGTACTGTGATCCAGCACATTCTTGTAAAGACCTAACTGAAGCATAGACAAGTAATGCAACAATATGTATGGAAAAGACAACTAACAAGCACATAAAAGGGGTGAGGTGGGGGCAGCAGTAGGGAACCATGCAGAAAAATAGGTAGGTACCTGTCAGAGGGCTCACTTTTTCATGTAAGACAGAAGTAGATAGGGAAGTTAGTAAAACCTGGGTACAACAACAGTTGGCTCTGAGAGTAGCAGTTTTGGTCTGAAATACACTGCAGATTGCCTGGCATATAATAAGGGTTATTGGTGCTTCCCCTTCCATGGAGGAGCTGATCAAAGGGGGTGGGGTGTTGGCAAACTCATAACACAACAACTCCATCTTAGAAAAAGCCCAAGATTGCAGTGTATCCATTAGGAACTCTGGGGAACATGAGACCACTAAGGAGACTGCACGAATTCCATGTGGAACTGTGGTTGTATTCATATTAGATCCTGTGTAGTAGACATTACAGTGTGCTTTCCTGACAGTCATAAGGTTGCTAGGAGCATGCAGAAAATCTACAAACCTTATTTGATTTCTAGTTAGTATTGCCTCTCTCCTGGAGTTTGTTGTTACTGGGAGGTTGAGAGTAACAAGTGATTGGTATAGGACAGGGGCTTGAAATGGGAAGTCAAAATTATTTAGAAAATAATTAAATAAAAAAACCTAGTCGCAACATTGCCACATCCAAAGAACGTTGCACCATCTGAAAAATAAAGTGCCTCATCGTCTGCACTGCTTTACATGTATTGCAAGAGGACAACAAAGATCGGTGTCATGTGTCACTCTGAGCCACCTCTGTGGCATCTGATGGCTTGCCACCACCCACCCCTGCAGATGTGGTATCTCCATCCCAATAGTAGATTGTTCAGCATGTTATCCTCCAACTCATTATGTGAGCTTCAGGATGTCTGTCTGCACAACAGCCTGTCTGGAAACACAACATAGGTAAAGTAGCAACCTCAGATAACTTACAAGACCTAGTTTGCAGTTATGAAGTACTACAGACTGAGTTATATACCTGATTGTAATTAGAACTGAGATGAAGCAACTGCCACTTGAGCTGCATTGCCTTGATGACTCTCTTCACTTGAAAACAAATCAATGCAGTGCTAATGTGAGAGTACTGTAATGATAGACCTAGTCAACCATGTCGCACCTACCTGATTCAGCAAAGTCAATAATCAGTGCTATTTGTCCACAATTATAGTTTCTCACACACACACACACACACACACACACACACACACACACACACACACACACACACACACACACACACACACGTGCACACACACACACACACACACACACACACACACACACACACACGCGCACACACACATAGACACACACACGCGCACACACATAGACACACACACGTGCACACACACACATAGACACACACACACGCGCAATTTTAGCCAATGCATAACCCACATTTCAGTGCAGAGATTACCACAGTACGCAGGCCAGCATAGATGATATCCCAGTAACTTGCAAGATATACTGTACAAAGTGGGACAATATGTGCCACCATATTGTTCTAATAATAGCTATGTACCCATATCATCAGGGAGATGAGATGTCTTGTACAAATGCACAATAGATAATGAACACTTATTATAGCCATAGTTCACATAAAGAGAAAATTAATACACTCATTCTGCACAATAACATAGACCCACCCCAAAACTACATGTGGCACAGACATATGTAGTCCACTGTCAAAAATCCATTACCCTTTAAACAAATCTTAGAAATAATCAGAGATAGTCTGAACCTGATAGATTCACAAGTCATATACATATGTTCTGACACTTACATCACATGTCCTAATGTTCACATCACTGTGAATTTCATATAGCAGTAAAACAATACTTTAGAGACATGTATTTGTAAAGTCCTGGACTACAAAACACTTCTCCCTATGGCTTATCATCAATGTTTATTTGTGCTACACTGTTGAATACTTATTTTTTGACCTACTTTCCCTTTTCTAAATTCTTATATCATAAGTGGACATATAAAGCACTTATCAAAATCATGACCAATTTTAATAGTGTGATTCAGCACTGCATTGTATGATATATAGTGAGCATGCTAAGCTCATTGTGAGGAAGAATGATACATCACAATACATTGTAGGGTAGAGGTAAAGGTAGGTGTCTGCACTGATTAGGTTCATAGATTCATAGGTGTTTACTAGGCTAACGACCTCAAGGGCCTTTTTTGAGCCTGGCCATGTATCCTAAATCTCTGACAAGTTCTGATACCCTGGACAAGTGTAAGCAGAGGTTTGGGAGAAGAAACATTTACAAGCAGGGGCCTTGGAGATGAACCATTTACAGGTTGCCTGTGTCCATTAGAGACATAGGTGCCAAATCAGGGATGAATTTCCTGTTCCACATCTAATTTCCAAGTTGCACTTGAAATAGGTTAGGGAGAAACTCTGCTTCACATAGATGGGGAGCCTGTTCCATAGATGGGGTAGTCTCTGGGATACATACCTGTAGCTCCAACATGTCCTATTTACATCACAGGCAAGGTTTTAGTCTTTAGAATGGGTAATTCTGTTGTTTGTTTTGTGGATATGTGGGGGGGGGGCATCACAGTGGTGTCTGACAATGTCCTGTATGCCAGGCATAGATCTCCCCTCAAAAGCCTGGAGGAGACAGAAAACAGGGATAGGGCCTTAAGGCAGTCTGCACAGGACATTTTACTTACATCCTGTATTCTTTTAGTGGGGAACCTCTGTGGACATTCCACTTGTATATACCTGGTTAGGCACAAACCAAAGGTAGCATTGTACTCAATGATAGGTCTGATGAATGCCAAATACAGTGGAACAATGACTTCCTTGGACTTAGATGCCATACATTTGTTTATAAGTTGTGCAAAATAGAATGATTTCCTCACTGCTGTATACATATGATGATCAAAGGTTAGACTACTATCTATGTGTGTCCCTAAGCCTCCGACTACTGCGTCAACTCTAAGGGGTGTGTTGTCAATATTACAGTTACTGGGGTGGATGACTTCCCAAGGGATACTATTATGCATTTCTTAGCATTTAGTTTTAGTCCATGGCTCTGACACCAGTTGTTTGCCTGTGTCAGCACCTCCTGGAGGACATTTCTGTCAGTGTGAGGGATTCAATGACAGCTCCTAATTTGCAAGCATTTGCAAATTTAGTCAGCAGAGACCATTGACACTGGCCTTGACTTCAGAGAAGTAAATGCCAAAAAGGAGTGGTCCAAGAACTGATCCCTGAGGGGCTCCACTTCTGAGTGGCCTCTTTGTAGAGGTCATCTCTCCAATTCTAACTTCCTGGGCCCTGTCTGTGAGCCAGTTGACTATCCACTGGGTAACATACGAGTTTGTACCCCAAACTCTTGAATTTGTCAACAATGCTCAAGTGGGGTATGTGCCAAATGCCTTGACTGGGTCAAGGTAGCCAGTGTGAACCATTTCCCCTTATCCTTTGCTCAAAGAAGTCCACCAGGTTGAGTAGGCATGATCTGCCCTTGACAAAACCAAACTGGATTGGGTCCAGTGTCTGGAGATTTATTATATCTGCATTGATCATTTCCATGATAATTCTTTCCATGATGTTACATATAAGACTAGTGAGACTGATGGGTCTGTAGATGGCCCACCTTTGTGCAGAGGGATGACTGTTGCTGTTGTCCATTCATGAATCATAAAGCCTGTTTGGAGGATACAGTTTAATAGTAATTCCAGAGGACCTGATGGGTCATGTTTCATGCTATTTAGAAGGCATCCTGGGATATTGTCTGGGCCCACTGATGCAGTGTTTTTGGTCTTAGAGAGAGAGCGTTAAGGACCTGTTCCCTAGTGATAGTAGGGGAGTTATATTTGATGATATCTCCTGAGGGAAGGTTGAGGGGGAGAGAGGGGCAAAGTTAGAGCTGATTTTATCAGCCAGGAGGTTTGTTGTATCTTCTGGCTCATTATAGGTGACTCCATTTACAATGAGCTCTGCACACACACTGCCTTTGAGGTTGCGGACATAGCTAAAGAATGTTTTATGGTTGTCCTTGGTCTGGAAGGTCAAACTTACCTCACTTTTGGCTTTGGTAGACTTTATTTGATTTGCTGCAGAGCCCAGACCAGGTCATCAATCATGATTATTTATGGTGTATGAGGTCCTCCTGCAGTCTATTGGTGCTGAATTTGTCAGTAATGTGATTTATTTTTGCTTGGTTCTAATCACTAGTTAGGTTGCTGTCAGTGAATAGCTGTGTGTGACATTTTGCTTTATGCAGTTGTAATAGTTTTGTGCAATTACAGTTGTACTGCTCAGCTTCTACTGTTATTGTTAGGTTGTATTTTTGTTACTCAAATGTTTTTGATATACCTCTAAATCCTTGAATTTTGTATTACATCTTGCTGTCTTATTTTCACTCTTTGCCCTTCACTATCTTCATCTCACTCACTCATGAGAGTAACAATCAACCTATCTTCACTGCCGTACCTAATCTGACCTAAATGACTTACTTTCTGTTATCGCCACTCTGACTAGCCTTTTCAGCCAGCATCTCACCGTATGTACCCAGCTGCCAACTCTGAAGCCACAGATAATTAATTCTGTTTCCGTAGCCAATGTAATATCCCTCTGCATTCTGAGACAGTGCTGCATCTGCATGATGAATGCTGGCAATCCAGTATTATTGCCTAACACACACACACACACACACACACACACACACACACACACACACACACACACACACACACACACACACACACACACACACACAAAACTTCTGTGAGAGATGCATATCCATACACAAACTAGAGGCAAGTTCTCCCAGATTTTGTCAGTAGTGAGAAAAAATACCAAAGTCTTCCAACACAAATAGTAGGGTACCTCAGTCACGCATATGTTCATAGTTGGATAAACCCAATAAGTACACCAACATCTGTGTCTGTTAGCACCACATGGGCACATTCTGTGACATAAACTTACCAAGTAAAAAAGAATGTACACATTAGGGAGACAGAACCTATTACTAAAATATGTAATGCTACAAGGAATGTTGTAGTTATGGATATCTCTGCTGTCAAACATACAGTCTCTAAACTCACAGGACTAGAAAGGGAAAGAACAGGGTGGCTTAACTGTCTCTCAGGCACCCTCCATTCCCCGAGGAATCTAAAATTTGATAACGGCCATGATATTGTTACTCTTGGGATGAATGATCTCAGGTCCTTCACTTTGGATTAGATGTCCTCTCTAGACCTTTTTTAGATAGGTACATAAAATATACTACAATAGCCTGCTACGTTTTGAACTCATTGTAAATAGTACTGCCCACACAATCTAAACTCTATAACTAACATCTTAGTTTATAAATTTAGCACTGATTTTACTTCACCTGCTATATCACTAATTTCATCTTACCAGTTCTGGTCAAATTCCTATCATCTGTATTAGCCAAATTTCAAATGCCATCTCCAAAATAAAAAAAATAAAACTTCCATGGAAGCAGACAATACACTTGACTACTTACCTGGTAAGCTTAAAGCATCTTCTAGCCAAATATCTCCTAAACATGTTCAATTAAAGTCTTGTCTCAGGATATGTACTTATAGGATGTAGATATGCCATAACCAACCCTTCCACAAGTGTGGCCCCTCACCTGACTCAGGAAACTATTGGTTGGTGAATCTCATCTTATTTACAGCATGATAGGATATATTATTGTAGAACTAGTTAATGAGGGCAAAACAAGTTTTTGTTGAACTGATTAATAAGGGCATAGCCTTTGCTGTTGGTTTTGTTAAAGGTAGAGTGTGGCTTCTTAAGCTTGTCAGTGTCTTCAAATATATCACAAAACCCTAAGTCAACAACATGCCATTCATATTGACTCTCCAATGAAACCAAAACTATAATCATAGCAAGAAATAAAGGATGGGACAAATAGCGCACCTCCAAAGACCCACTTGACCATATTAAATTCTGACAACTAAGGAATGATACCAAGAAAGCCACATTGTTAGACAAAAAAAACTTCTGTCAACACCTTCAGCAAAAACACCAGAACAAACCTCAAAAATTTTGGGCAGGCATAAACAAACTGCTCCACCCTGGCCAAACCTCCACCCCACCCCCTCAACTTGCGAACTTAAAACTCCAGAGGAAACTGCTAAGATCATTAACATTTTTTTTTCCAAAACTATCCAATCACTAGCTAGCCAACTACCCCCCACCAGCTCCTTTCAAAACTCCTCCACAACCACTACCCCACTCCCTTTCGCCTTCCAACCTGTATCTACACCGACCATCAGATCTCTAATTAACAAACTAAAGCCCACTACCCTGGCAGCTGATCTCCTCCCACCAGAATATTTACAAAAAGGGTCAGATGCCATAGCATACCCTGTCTCAATCATAATAAACCGCACCTTGACTGAAGCCACTATCCCCTCTCTCTCTGGAAGGTTTCCCACGTCATTCCCCTTCATAAAGGAGGGAATTCTTTAGACCTCTCAAACTTCTGACCAATAGCCATACTATCACCACTGGCCAAAATTATGGAAAAGTGTGTCCAAAACCAATTAATGCACTATCCCACCCAAAATAAACTACTGGCCAACTCCCAGCATGGTTTTAGGCCACACCACAGCAGTACATCAGCCCTCCTATCCTTCTCTAACTCTATCAGCATCATCCAAACCAATAACAAACTTACCTCTGCTCTCTTCCTAGATCTCTCTAAGGCCTTTGATATGGTCAGTCACCAACTGTTTCTCCGTACCCTGAAGGAACTGTCACTGAATAGTAGCTCTATTAAATGGTTTTAATCTTACCTGTCTGATAGACAACAAGCAGTTTTATGGCAAAATACTCTATCCACATGCCTACCCATTACTCTAGGAGTCCACCAAGGCTCCATACTAGGACCACTACTCTTCTCAGTCTTTATCAATGACCCACCAACCATCAGTCCCAAGGCCACCTGCATCCAATACGTGGATGACTCTACTTTAATATGTACTGCCTTCTTCTAAACTGAGCTTATGACCCTGACCCCGAATACTTTCAATGAGGTAGAAAAATGGTTTGCAAACCATCAGCATCTATTAAACCCCAACAAAACTAAACTTCTCATATTTTGCCCCACCTGCAAATCGTTCTCATCATTCTTTACTATAAGTTCCAACAATGGCACAATTAAATCCCCAGATGCTCACACAAAACTCCTGGACGTCACAGTCGATAATGCCCTAAAATATGATATCCATGTCAATCAAACCATCAAATCTGTCAACATAAACTGGGCTCCCTACACAGGATCAAACCCTTCCTCACTCCTTTTGCAAGAACCACTATCGCTCGGTCCCACCTACTATCTACCCTCCTCTATGCCTCCCCCCCTTCACTAACCTGAACCAAGCCACCCTACCAAACTTGTTAGATGTTACAACCATATTGCTAGATTTGCTACAGGTGCTACCTCTAGGACCCACCACTGTATCAACCTATGTTAACTAAGAGGGTTGGAGTGGCCCAGTCTTCTCCGATACAACCAACTTATAATAACCCATAAAATACCATATCAACCCAAAAAAAACCACCAGCACTAAATAAGATCATCAAACCATACAGCAACCTGAGGTCACTACGCTCTGCTGACAAACTGCTGGTACAAACAACTAAAAGCATAAATGTGGCTGGGGACTCTCTATTCGCCAACTCAGTAGGCAAAACTTGGAATATGCTACCTGCTGAACTTACTTACCAATCCTCCTTAACCCAGTTAAAAAAAAGCCTCAAACTATACTAGCATCAGCACTGGCAGTGTCCCTGCTTAAACCCCAACTAATCACCACCCACTGTTCCTGCAAACTCTCCCTAAGCAGTTCAATCATATACTCTAATAAGTGTATGAATTCTTGATGGGACTTAGCCCATAACTGCATGTATTATTGTCTGAAATTGAAGCCGCATGATTTTGATGTTGTCTACTATGTTTTATCTATGTTTGTAATCCTACTGAAAACTGCATATTATACTTATCTCTAAATGTTTCTAGTGTTCCTAATGTATTTGTACTCAGTTTTCCGGAGCTTTTCTGCCTGGGCCTCCGCTGAAAATGGACATATAGCCAGTCGGACTTTCCCTGCAAACAAATGTAAAATAAAATAAATAAAAATAAATAAATAAATAAACATTGCTTATCTGGACTTAGCCAAAACATTTAATACCAGTCCTCAGTCATCATCTTCTTTCAGCTGTTCCCATTAGGGGTTGCCACAGCAGATCACCTGTTTCCATTTCTTCCTGTCCTCTGCATCTTGCTCTGTCACACCAACCACCTGCATGTTCTCTCTCACTACATCTGTAAACCTTATCTTAGGCCTTCCTCTTTTCCTCTTACCTGGTAGCTTCATCCTTAGCATCTTTTTCCCAATATACTCAGCATCCCTCCTCAGCACATGTCCAAACCAACATAATCTTGCCTCTCTGGCTTTGTCTCCAAACCTTCCAACCTGGGCTGACCCTCTAATATACTTATTCCTAATCCTGTCCACCCTTGTCACACCCAGTGCAAATCTTAACATCTTTAATTCTGCCACATCCAGTTCAAACTCCTGCCTTTTTGTCAATGCCACTGTCTCCAACCCATATAATATAGCTGGTCTCACTACCCTCTTGTAGACCTTCCCTTTCACTCTTACAGGTACTCATCTGTCACAAATCACTCCTGACACACTTCTCCACCCACTCCATCCTGCCTGTACTCTCTTCTTCACCTCTCTTCCACACTCACTGTTACTCTGAACTATTGACCTCAAGTATTTAAACTCATCCACCTTCGCCACGTCTCCTCCTTGCATCCTCACCATTCCTCTATCCTCCCTCTCATTCACACACATATATTCTGTCTTAGTCCTGCTGACCTTCATTCCTCTTCTCTCTAGAGCATAACTCCATCTCTCCAGGGTCTCCTCCACCTGTTCCCTACTCTCACTACAGATCACAATGTCATCTGCAAACATCATAGTCCACGGGGACTCCTGTATGATCTCGTCTGTCAACCTGTCCATCATCATTGCAGATAAGAAAGGGCTCAGAGCTGATCCTTGATGTAACCCCACCTCCACCTTAAATGCATCTGTCACTCCCACCACAGACCTCACCACTGTCACACTACCCTTGTACATATCCTGTACCACTCTTACATACTTTTCTGACACTCCTGACTTCCTCATACAATACCACAACTCCTCTCTAGGCACCCTGTCATATGCTTTCTCTAAGTCTACAAAAACACAATGCAACTCCTTCCGACATTCTCTGTACTTCTCCATCAACACTCTCAGAGCAAAGATCGCATCTGTAGTGCTCTTTCCTGGCATGAAACCATACTGCTGATCACTAATCATCACGTCCCTTCTTAACCTTGCTTCCACTACTCTTTCCCACAACTTCATGCTGTGACTGATCAATTTAATCCCTCTGTAGTTACTACAGCTCTGCACATCACCCTTATTCTTAAAAATGGGTACCAAAACACTTTTTCTCCATTCCTCAGGCATCCTCTCACTTTCCAAGATTTCATTAAACAATCTGGTTAAAAACTCCACTGCCATTTCACCTAAACACCTCCATACTTCCACAGGTATGTCATCTGGGCCAACAGCCTTTCCATTCTTCATTCTCTTCATAGCTATCCTTACTTCCTCCTTGCTAATCCATTGTACTTCATGATTCACTATCCCTACATCATCCAACCTTCTCTCCCTCTCATTCTCTTCATTCATCAACCCCTCAAAGTACTCTTTCCTTCTCCTCAACACACTCTCCTTGCTTGTGAGTATGTTTCCCTCATTATCCTTTATCACCTTTACCTGCTGCACATCTTTCCTAGCTTGGTCCCAATGTCTAGCCAATCAGTACAGGTCCTTTTCTCCCTCCTTAGTGTAACCTTTCATACAACTCTTCATATGCCTTATCCTTAGCCTTCGCCACCTCTCTCTTTGCCATGCACCTCATCTCCTTATACTCCTGTCTACTTTCTTCATCTCTTTGACAATCCCACTTTTTCTTTGCCAACCTCTTTCTCTTTATACTCTCCTGTACTTTCTCATTCCACCACCATGTCTCCTTGTTGTCCTTCTTCTGTCCAGATGTGATACCAAGCACCTTTCTAGCCATCTCCCTTACTAGCTCTGCTGTAGTTACCCAGCTATTTAGTAACTCCTCACTGCCACCCAGTGCCTGCCTTAACTCATCCCTGAACTCCACCTCACAATTACCCTTTTTCAATTTCCACCATTTGATCCTTGGTGCTGCCTCACACTCCTCCTCCTCTTCTTGATAACCAACATCATCCTACAAACCACTATCCTATGCTGCCTAACTACACTTTCTCTGGTCACCACTTTACAGTCTCCAATCTCCTTCAAACTGGCCCTCCTACATAAGATATAATCCACCTGTGTGCATCTTTCTCCACTCTTGTATGTCACCCTATGCTTATCCCTCTTGTTAAAATATGTATTCAACACAGCCATGTCCATCCTTTTTGCAAAATCCACTACCATCTGACCTTCTGCATTCCTTCGTTTAACACCATACCTACCCATCACTTCCTCATCCCCTCTGTTCCCTTCACCAACTTGCCCATTGAAATCTGCTCCAATCACCACTCTCTCACCCTTGGGTACAGTCATCATCACTTCATCCAATTCACTCCAAAATTTTTCTTTCTCATCCATTGCACACCCAACTTGTGGAGCATATGCACTAACAACATTCATCATTACACCATCAATTTCCAGCTTCATAAACATCACTCTATCCGACACTCTTTTCACCTCCAAAGCACTCTCAGCATACTGTTCTTCAGAATAACTCCTACGCCATTTCTCTTCCCATCCACACCATGATAAAACAATTTGAACCTACCTCCAATACACCTAGCCTTACTCCCTTTCCATCTGGTCTCTTGCACACACAATATACCAACCTTCCTTCTGTCCATCATACCAAGTAGCTCTCTCCCTATACCAGTCATACTGCCAACATTCAAAGTTCCGACCCTCACTACCACAGTCCTAGCCTTTCTCCTCTCTTCCTGCTTTCGGCCATGTCTTCCACCTCTTCTCCTCCTTCGGCCAACAGTAGCCCAATTTCCGCCAGCACCCTGTAGGCTAACAGCACTGGTGGCGGTCATTGTTAACCCGGGCCTTGACTGATCCAGTATAAAAATTTTTCTTGGTGTCTGCATGAAATTTTTTGGTGAAGTTTTATGCCGGATGCCCTTCCTGATGCAACCCTCCCCATTTATCCGGGCTTGGGACCGGCACAAAGAAATGCACTGGCTTGTGCATCTATGGCATCATAAATAAGTCAAACCAACTAAACATCAAACTGTTTGCAGTACACTGGATTACTAACTGGCTATCAAGTACAAAGCTGTCAATCAGAATAAAAAATACCCTCTCCAAAAAGCAAAATGAAACTAGCAGTGTCCCACAGGGTTGTGTTCTCAGCCCGCTGTTCTTTAAAATCTCTTTCTCTGATGTAGAGGCAAATTATATTATTTTTACAGGTTCTTAGTAAGCTTTTGGCCAAAAGAGTCCATCAAGAAGCTCAGCCACATCTCCCACTACTGGTTGGAAATGAGCAGTACCCTCCATTAAGGAGACTTTATTCACATATCCCCAGTAAAAACTGGTGATCACCCATCCACTCATCCAGACTGTTTTTAAAGGTTGTTTTGGAAGTACTCTGCTTGATAAGTAAAAACATCCTATTCCACCCATGGGGTTACACTGAATTATATATATATGTCAAGCAATATGACATTGTTGATGATGTGATAGTGTAAGTTTAGGTCCTTAGAACAGGTGCTTATTTATTACATTTAGGTAAAAGAGTTCAAAGAGTTCTTGGTTGTTTTTAGCATGGCAAGCTAAGCAGACATCACCCCTCAAGTCTCTGTATGGCACTGAGACTGAGTAGAATGGCAAAGCTTTTAGTCTATCAGAGTAGCTAAGGATAGTGATGTCTGAGACTTTTTTTGGTGAGGAAGCATTGACGTCTCTGAAGCTGGTTCAGGTGCTTGGTAATAAACCTGCTGAGGGATACTTTATATTCAGTGATGGGCCTAGTAAGGGGCAAATAAAGCATAAGTATAACTTTTCTGAACTTTGAAGAGATGCCATGATGAGCTCTACAAGGTACTATGACTTTCTACCCACTATAGATAGATGGTAGTCAAGGGAAAATTTGTTCGATCCAGCCTTTGCTGGAGAATTTGAATATTAGATTGAGATTTGATAACCACCTCCAGTTTGCAATTCTAAGCATACTTGGTTTGCCATAGTCTCTTGACATTAGCTTTTATGTCACAAAAATAATATATGTGCTAAAGAGGAGGGGTCCTGGGACAGATTCTTGTGGGATATCACTAGTGACATTTTTCTGTTTAGAGCAAATACTTCTGAACTTAATGGTGTGAGTTCTGTCAGACAGCCAATTTCCAATTCAGATTACTATGGATTGGTTAATTTTGAACTGGGATAGTTTGTCAATAAAGGTCTTTACAAGATTCAGATAAGCAGTGTGGACTGCATGCCCCTTATCCAGGACCTTAGCGTTTAACAAAATCAACCAGATTAAGTAGTCATCATCTGCCTTTTATATTTACAACATTGTTTAACACAAGCCGACATTTAGCATGTGTAATTCTAACAACACTCACAGCAAAAAGGACCAAATCATTTTATAACCAAAATAATCCAAGCTTTAACGAATTGTTCTTATTCGTACAGATTAAAAATCAGGTTATTTTCCATAACTAATAGATGCTAGTAAGGTGACCTGTGTCTAATCTTCTGGGTAGTGTCAAACCCTGCTCTTTGTGTTCTCATTTTCCTTGAAACCAAACGCTCCTCATTTAACACTTGTTTTGAAGAGCTAATTCTATGGCATCATAGCAACACATCCCATTTCAGTGATAGATTTATTACCCAATGCCTTTGTCTTGCCTTTATAGTAGACAGTATGAATACATAGCAATATTCAAATTTCAATTAGATGAATAGATGGGCTTGCATATATTCAGATCTGGAGTTACTGGCACAAAATTACTAAGTATGCTCAACTAAACACTGTCACATTTCAGTCATTCCTATTCATCCTATGCTACTGTCTTCCTCAATTTCTCCAACTTCTATTTCGCTTCCGTCTACAATAACCATAGTTAAACAATTCTATGTACAGCTCTCATATTAACAATACCTCCTAATATTACCTTCAAAACTATTAGCTCACCTTCAAGATTTATTTTTCTGTGGTAAAGTTAGCTAAGCTTACATTTGTTGATATATCCAGGTTTACATAAGTGTATGAAACTATGAATCTATGGACCTAAGACATTTTGTATTCTGAAGCCATCAAGCAATCTGATTAAAAACCTCACATGTCCATGATTCATAATATGACATATTTTGTACATGAGTGCAATACATCTACTTAACAACCTAGTTTTATTAAGCCTAATAACATAAAAAAAGCACTTATCTAAATGTTGTGTGTTTAATTTGTACTAATTCTAATGATGCCCAGGCATAAATGCTTATGATAAAAAAAATCTGTTGATAAAGTCTCAGAACAGAATTATGACTTTTAGTACTGAAAAACAGTGATGTCCTTCACTATTTTTCAAGCTTTGAGGTACAGAGATATCTGAATTAATACAGATAAGTAACAGGGCTGTGGGGGATCATAGCCCCCAGAAGGGTGGGGTACAGTGCTGAATCCCCCTACAAAAATACTTGAGATGTGTAGCAACAAATTCAGAATGCTCTAAGTTTTAAACTAAATGGTACTTCACCTTTACAGTCAGGGTTTGCACTACAGGTCTCAGATTTCTGATAGGGACCTGATGCAAACATTTCTCTGAATTGGAATATAGATCCCCATTAAAAACACTTTGTGCACATTATCAAACATTCATCACCATTAGATCTGCTTAACCAAAGGTAATAAATTATAACATACAGTACAGAATGCATTCACTCTCCATGGGACTTTGCATGTGGGATATTACATAACTTCTTCCACTTCAGTTTTTGCCACACGAGTAAATAATATGGTTTCTTGTCTTCAAGTCCTTGTGTCTCTGCCTCTCACTAAACTTACCATAGGTACACGTAAAATATTAAACCTCCCACGAGAACCATGAAGACATGGTAGCAGAGGGGGGATCCTGGTGTACTCCTCGGAAGCTTCTCGTAGACAGTTTAATCCATTCCAATGTCCAGGTGACAGACTGCCTTTGAATTCTGACTCACTGTCACACTTAAGAGAATCAAGATGTAAGAAATGAAGAAATAAAAACACTGTGTTCCATGAAACATTATCCATGTTTCAAGCAAGGCAATGTCTAGACTAATGACCAGTTACATTCTACATTTCATTAAAAGTCACAATACAGTCCAGCTAGTTCAGCCCTCATTTTCTAATAAAGCCAAACATTCACTTCTAAATAAACAAAAGTTGCAGATAATATAATGTGATGGTACAGTAATGATTCACTTATCCATTCAGCATGAGTAAAGTCTTTGAGTAAAATGAAGAACTCCCCGATGAATAATTTTAAAAATGCCATAAATGTCTTTGATACAGTCAAGATTTGGACAAACATTTAAGTGTACTTTGTTGGTGTACAGTACCATGGTTTCTGGACTCTACAAGGTACCATTAAGTTCTTGCAGGTACCAGTTTAAAGTGATATGGTCACAAGTTCAGCTCACACTACAAATGGTAGTATCCTTCAAGGACATTTGGGAAAGTTGAAAGCAATGGGGCAAAAGTTTAACCTTTACAGCACTGAAGTTGCTACAGTTCTACAAGCTGTAGGTGATGATGTGATTAAGGTCATAAGGTCATAAATCTTAAGTGGTTAAATACTTTTAACTTAAAGAAGGCACATCAGACATTATAAATCTAAAACTCCAGTAACTCTGTGAGCCAAAGAAGAATTTACTAATTTACTGCATATTCTATATTTCTTTATTTCTTTATTTTATTTTATTTTATTTTTTGCATTAAGTCAAGGTTCACATGCATCTCTTAGGTTCATAGGTTCATAGATGTGTATTGGGTTAATGGCCCTGGAGCCTATACAAGCCTAGCCCATAGGATTAATCTGGCATCGTGCCACCCGACGTTAGTTCCCAGTGCCTCTGTCGAGTAGAGCCACTGGAGTGATTCCCCGGGGTGAATTTACTATTTCCCATCCACTCATCAAGATTTCTCTTGAAGAGGGCCAGTTAGGTGCTCTGTTTGACATGTATGGGAAGTCTATTCCATAGCATGGGCAGTCTCTGGGTTATGAACCTGTCTCGCCAGCACATTCAATTGATTGTGGTAATGACGTTGAGGTCTTTGGAGCGTGTGGTGCAGAGGGATTGGGATTTCTTTAAATGTAGCATTTCTAACAGAGCTGGGTCAGACATGGCTTTGTAAGCAGAGATTGCCTCTAAGCAGACAGAGAATAGTTGGAGTTTTTTGAGTCTGTCCATATAGGGCAAGTGTTTAAGGCAAAGAATCCTCTTTGTGAGGTACTTTTGTGGCCTTTCCAGTTGTTGCAGGTGTCTAGTGAGGTACATGCCAAATGGGGCATTGTACTCGATGATTGACCTAATGAGGGAAGAGTAGAGGGAGACAATGACCTCTTTCTTCCTGGATGCAAAACCCTTAGCAATGAGATGTGCCACATAGAAGGACTTTCTGACCACAGTGGCAATGTGGTGGTCAAAAGAGAGGTTGCTGTCAGTCTGTGTTCCCAGATCTCTTAAAACGCCTTCTATGTTCAGTGGACTACCATCGATGTGGTAATTCATGGAAACCAGCTTTTTCCCAAAGGGGATGACAACACAGTTTTTGGCACTGAGCTTAAGGACATGGTTCTGACACCAGTCGTTGGTCTCAGCGAGGCCTTTCTGTAGAATGTCAACATCACTTGGAAAGTTAATAATAGCTCCCAACTTGCAATCGTTGTGAATTTTGTCAGCCAGAGTCCCTTCATGTTGGCCTGGACTTCAGAGAAGTATATACCAAACAGGAGAGGACCCAGGACTGAACCCTGTGGGACTCCACTCGTGACTGGTCGGCAGTCTGACTTGGAGTCAGCTACGTTCACACTGTGGGTTCTATCTGTGAGCCAGTTTGCAACCCACCTAGTGATATAGGGGTTAATGCCTAGCTTACTGAGTTTTCTGTGATTCCTGCATGGAGAATGATATCAACGGTCTTGACCAGATCAAGGTAGGCTGTGTGAACCACCTTGCCTTCATCCACAGCTCTGGTGACTGACTCAAAGAAGTCGACCAAGTTCAGCATGCATGATCTACCCTTCACAAAACCAAACTGTGTGGGATCCAGAGTTTGGAGAGTCCCTATATCCTTGTTTATTAGGTCCATGATGATGCATTCCATAGCCTTGCATATCAGACTTGTTAGGCTAATAGATAGTTCCCAGGGTCTGTAGTCGCTCCTCCTTTGTGGAGAGGAATGACTGTAGCAGTGCGCCATTCGGTAGGGACAAAGCCTGCAGTGAGGCTGTGATTGAACAGGGCACACAGATGAGGTGCCAGTTCACTCTGTAGTTCATGTAGAACACAGCCAGGGATATTGTCAAGTCCCATAGAAGCTGTATTTTTGGCCTTGGACAGTGCTGTTTTAACCTGTGCAGCATTAATGCTGGGTGCCTGTCAATCTACTGTTAATGTCATAGGTCCTTTTGGAGAGGAGAGAGGGGTAAAGTTGGCACTGAATCTGTTGGCCAGCATATTGGCAATATCTGTTGGCTCAGTATAGGAGGTACCATTGTGCGGTAGCTCAGAGCAAATGTGGGTATTGCCATGGAGATTCTTTACATAACTGTAGAAGGCCTTGTGGTTGTCTTTACTATCTGCTGCAATTTTGTTTTCATAGCTAGCTTAAGAGGATTTGATGAGGGATCTCAACTTTTTGTTGAGGCTGATAAGAGAGTTTTTCCAGCCTTAGGACTTCACCTTATTCCGCATCAGTTTCCTCCTTCTGTTGTAGAGTTTGTTTATGGCAGGGGACCACCAGATTGGCTTCCTATTTTTGGAGAAGAGTGTCTTGGTTCTTGTGTCTTTGTGGACTTAGAGAAAGCATATGACAGGGTGTCTAGAGAGGAGTTGTGGTATTGTATGAGGAAGTCAGGAATGGCAGAGAAGTATGTAAGAGTGGTACAGGATATGTACAAGGGTAGTGTGACAATGGTGAGATCTGCAGTGGGAGTGACATATGCATTTAAGGTGGAGGTGGGATTACATCAAGGGTCAGCTCTGAGCCATTTCTTATTTGCAGTGGTGATGGACAGGTTGACAGATGAGATCAGACAGGAGTCCCCGTGGACTATGATGTTTGCAGATGACATTGTGATATGTAGTGTGAGTAAGGAACAGGTTCAGGAGACCCTGGAGAGGTGGAGATATGTTCTAGAGAGGAGAGGAATGGAGGTCAGCAGAACTAAGACAGAATAAATGTGTGTGAATGAGAGGGCGGATAGAGGAATGGTGAGGATGTAGGGAGTAGAGCTGGCAAAGGTGAATGAGTTTAAATACTTGGGATCAACAGTTCAGAGTAATGGCGAGTTTGGAAGAGAGGTGGAGAAGAGACTACAGGCAGGGTGGAGTGGGTGGAAAAGAGTGTCAGGAGTGATTTGTGACAGACGAGTACCAGTAAGAGTGAAAGGGAGGGTCTACAAGAGGGTAGTGAGACCAGCTATGTTATACGGGTTGGATACAGTGGCATTGACAAATAAGCTGGAGTCAGAGTTGGATGTGGCAGAGTTAACAATGTTAAAATTTGCACTGGGTGTGATGAGGGTAGACAGAATTAGGAATAAGTATATTAGAGGGTCAGCCCAGGTCGGACGGTTTGGAGACAGAGCCAGAGTGGCGATATTGCATTGGTTTGGACATGTGCTGAGGAGGGATGCTGGGTATATTGGGAAAAATATGCTAAGGATGAAGCTGCCAGGTAAGAGGAAAAGAAGAAGTCCTAAGATAAGGTTTATGGATGTGGTGAGAGAGGACATGCAGGTGGTTGGTGTAACAGAGCAAGATGCAGAGGACAGGAAGAAATGAAAACAGATGATCCACTGTGGTGACCCTTAATGGCAACAGCCGAAAGAAAAAGAAGATGTGTTTTGGTTCTATTGGGTATGGCAAGATCCATGCATTTGTATACATGTTCGTACAGTGCATTGGTGTATGATTTGGCGGTCATGCAACTATTCTCCATTTGCATGGGTGCCATGAATTTAGCCACCTCTGTTTTTAGGAGCCCAAAGTTAGCTTTGGAGAAGTTTTTCATGGTGGTTACCTTTGCAGGGGTGGTGGGGTGGGTGGGAGGGATATGTATTTCCAAGGTTATTAGCTTGTGGTTAGATCTAACCAGGGAGGAGTTGACTGTTGGTATAGAGCAACGATCACCCATGTCAGTAATGACCCGGTCAAGGATGTTGCTGTCTCTAGTGGGGATAAGAATGAGCTGGTACAGGGCATTGGAATTAATGAATTCCAGGAAAGGTTGGGCAGGTGTATTGGTACATGAGTAGTTTTCCCAGTTAATGGAGGGGTAGTTGAAGTCGCCCAGTATGAGAGTGTTAGATTGGACCCTAATATTCTCCAGGGTGCTTAGGAACGTGGAGCATGAGTCTTGGGACATGATTGGGGACTTATAGGAGGCTACAACCTGAATTGCTGGCTTACCCAATGTTAGCTGCATCTGAAGTATCTCTGATGCATTATGTTGGGCTACCAGTCTGGAGGTATGAGCATCCTTTATGAATATGGAAACGCCATTGCCTTTGGAGCTTCAGTCCAAGTTCTGGGGCTGAAACATGTGGAATGAGTTATAGCCTTGTAGTGCAAGGGTGCTTCCTGCTGCCTTGAACCAGGTCTCTGTTACAGCACAAATGTTGATGCTCTCCATTTTAAGGAGGACTTTGAGTGAGTGCACTTTGAAATTTAGACTTGTAGCGTTGAGCAGCATGACCCTCAGATTGCATTTGTTTGTAGCTGTTACAGTGGTAATTTGGTCTTTTGAACACAGCCTAAAAAAGGCACTATAGGGGTGGCAAGAGCCTTTGCCAGTATCCAGAAGCCCAGGGATGACAGATGCAGGCCATCTCTGACAAAGCATCAAGGTCTGTCAATCATGTCATCCCAGGCAGACAGATAATGGATCCCCTTAGAATGACACCAGAAAATTAACCAGTTGTTGAAATCAATCATTTTCTGATGTGATTTTTAAGGCGCAGAACTAAAGTTTGCAAAGCTGGAGTATGGGTCACTGCTGAGTGACAGCATTGTGTGTGGTATTAGAGAAAGCAGTAAAACAAAATACTGTCCAAAACAATGCTAATACTGGGAAAAGCTGAGAAGCAGGAGATACGATCATTGTTCATATAAATGAGCTAGCTGAAGAGGTGAATGTATGTGAAATGAGCAAAAACAAATACTCTCTTTTCATAATACACATAATGTTATTGTAAAGACAAGTCAAGGCACATTTCAAAAATGTGATCAAATATGGCAGTGGGAAAAACATCAGCAATGTATGAGTTTAATAACGTAGTAAATAATGGAAAGCATTTGCTTACACAAACTCCATGTTATTCTACATGTATCTTGTTAAACTCTTAGAAATGTGGTAAAGTTAATGTATCTCATGCACACAGATCTAAAATATAGGGTCAAAACACTATATTGTATATAGCTTACAAGAGCAAACTGCAATGCAAGCACAACTATGACTAACTCACTGTGTCATATGTGTAACTTGACAAAATTCTGTTTGTGAGTGCAGTTATTTTTTGGATAATTCTGAGACATTTCTTCACTGAGATCAGAGATGCAGTAATGTGTCACTGTAAAAACAAATGTACTGAAAAGCTGTGCATAATTGATACATGTATTATGTCTGAGCTAGATGCTGATGCTGAGTGTAATATTTTCATGAGAGTTCATTCAACCTTCTATGCCTCAAGTTTCATTATCAACTTATTCTGGGCAAAAAAATCAAATCATTGGATCGGATAATGTGCTGTTTGTTTAAAAAGCAAAAGTTCATTATGAGTTAGTTCAGAAACCAGTTTTCTTATGTTATATGAATTGGTGGGTATGATTCAGTGACTGCTTAAGGTGCAAGTGACTGAATACTACTTTAAACGTATATTAGAAGGCATGCTATACTCAGAGATACTGATCTGCATAATTACAGAGGCAATTATGTACACATTTATAAACTAAATGAATCAAATTATGGCAGAGTGTCACAAAAGGGGATACTGCCAGCACAGCTATCTGGAATTTTGTAAATAATTATATAACATTTGTGAATTTCAACATGGTTTATATAGAAGTGTGACAAAGGGAGATACTCCCAGCACAGCTATCTGGAATTCTGAAAATAATTATATGTCATTTGTGAATATCAACATGATCTATATAAGATACTTGTGTTACAAATGCATTAGAACTGTATGTCATGTGTATATAAAGCTAGGTTTGTACAGACGTGTGTTGAAAAGATATTTTATAAAGTGTTTGTGCTTAAAATATAACCACAGCATGCCCTACTGGAAGAGAACAGAAATGTACATGCATTATAGTAACTGTTTAAATGTATATGTTTTAACAGTGGAAACTGGAAAACAGGAGTGTAACTTCAGAAAAATAGCTGAAATTAAATTACTTTATGGCAGTAAAAAGACACAGTGTCTATGCTTAGAAGTTTTCTGTATTGTCTTGGAAGTGTTTTATTGTTTTATGACTTCTACCATTTGCCAAAGATCTGAGGAAAAGCCCTTGTCTATGTATTTTTACAGGTAGATGCTAAATTCTACCAGCTGCCATCAATGGTTGTTTTGGGGCCTGGGAACTAGGAGTCAGGTGAAAAGAAATGATGTAATTCTGCAAGCTAGCCCAGCAGTAATATTTGAGATATTAATTTGAGA
This sequence comes from Protopterus annectens, assembly GCF_019279795.1. Taxonomy (NCBI): domain Eukaryota; kingdom Metazoa; phylum Chordata; order Ceratodontiformes; family Protopteridae; genus Protopterus; species Protopterus annectens. The sequence goes on along the minus strand of NC_056725.1, from coordinate 183,960,836 downwards.
ACTCTCTGAGAGACAGCATTCTGTATTCTGTCATGGACCTGACAAGATCCATTCACCACACACTTGCTTTGCTTTGAAGTAAGTTAACTAGTGTATAGTAATTCTCTTAGATATAGTCAGGAATATAGCAAAGCTTAACTTGGATGTTTTCTTTATTCATGTGAGAATGTCCTGCAATGTTGTTTTAAATATTTCCTGTGACTTTGAACTCTGATGTCACTGTAATTATATACTGAGTTTTTTCTTGTTCTTTTATTATTTATTATTAAATATATTTAAACCTTTCACCGTGGCTGTTTTTTGTAGAGCTATTTAAGTTCTGAGAGTACTTGCATATTTATTTGGTGACACTGTGGGCCACTCCTAATAGCCTTGCTCTTGGTCAAACTATCATTTGTATTAATAGTAACATTACACAGTAAGATTGGACACTCTTTGTTAAAGGCCTTAAGGTAACTGCTAAGGGGTTCTGGTGGCAGTGATAACTACCTTGCATAGCTAGTAAACTTATGACATCCTTTCCCAGGTGTGTGTGTGTGTGTGTGTGTGTGTGTGTGTGTGTGTGTGTGTGTGTGTGTGTGTGTGTGTGTGTGTGTGTGTGTGTGTGCGCGTGTGCGTATGTCAGCTACTTGGACAGTGACACAAAGCACTTATTGGACACAGAGAATGTTGGAGGACTTGGCTTGGAACCCTGGCTATGGACTCAACTCTATAGCTATGGCAGTGGGGAGTCTTATTGGGGATCTGGATAAAGGGAGAAACCAGGCCCAGATTGACTGTGGTCTCTGTGTGCTCTTAAGGGAAATTGCACTTGATGCAGAGAGCTGCATCTGGAAATACTGTGTGTGTACTTGTCATCCTCCTAATGTATGTCCCCCACTGTTGCCAGTGAGTGTTGGGGATTGAGGCTCCTTGATTACTGGTCCAGTGGTGGGCGTCTCACAGAGTAAATCATTTGCAGTCACAGAAGCTATGATTTATGCACTCATGCAGTGAGTAAAATTAAGCCTCAGCAAAGAAGAAGAAGAAGAAATGCAAGTTAGAACTAAGGTTTGTTATGGTGAGCTTACTGACAAGTCTAATGCAGAGCTTCAGCTGATACCCCTTTCTTTAATACTACAACCTGAGTGTCTCTCCCGGTTATTTCTCTAATTTGTGAAGCACAACGGTAGTGTGTAATGGTGATCCTGTGAATTATAGGTGTATTATTCTCACTATTATTAATTGCAATGCTATGCACTTTATAATAACTGAACTAACAGACAACAATGCAACACTATAGGAGACATTATATCCCTGGATACACACCAGTTCATTCTTATAAAAGGCAAATAAAATACAGCCAAAGGAATCCAGATATGGCAAACCTTACAATACAAAAAATAAGAAGACAAAGAGGAAACATAGAAAAGAAGATTAATAATGGAGAAGTAAAAAAATAGAAACTGAGGTTATGGAATACCTGTGAAATGAAGGATACAGTGTAGAAAATCTCATTCAGAAAGCACCACAACAGTATAGAGTAATGAATATCCATATTAAGGGGAAACCAGTGGAATGGGAAGAAATTGGTCAGGTGCCATATCAAGATATTTTGGAGCCCTCCACAGGAAACCAGTATGAACGTTCACTTGAAGCTAGACAGCAAGGGAAGGAACAGGAAACTATGGAAACTCTGATGCAATCAGCGTTGAGGAGTGACAGGCCAGTGAATTCCTGTATGACAGAGCAACTGATGTCACAGGATGAATTTAAAGAGAATGTGCCACAGGAAGATGCTATAAAACTTTCTATAGAATGCCTGCAGGAAATGGAATATAAAAAATGTGCCCTCAGTTTAGTAGAAAATGAGCTAAGAGAAGAGTTGCTTGATTTAACAGGATAGATAGACATATTAAGATCAATGAAAGAAATAGACTGCAGAAGGTCAATAAAATCCCAAAAGTCAGAAGTTTGATAAAACAAATGAACAAAGTAATTAGGACTGTTCATATAGATCCATGTGATATAACAGAAGTTAACAGGATATATTATTGTGCAGCTAAATTAATAACTGATACAGTTCTACCACAAGAGCACAGGGTAGTGAGGGAAAGGAAGGGGAGAAATCGAATACCATCATAGAAGTATTGAACAGAGAAAACTATAAAGCAGTTAAGACAAGAAATGTCACTGTTTAGAAGAATATAGAAGAGGGAACAGATCAACAGAAATACTAAGAAAGATGGATGTAATAAATGCAATGTGCAGTATTAGAACAGACCAGGATCTGTCATGCACTATCACAAATAACAAGCTAAAAATCTCAGCACAGGTGGAAAAGCTTAGAAGATACACAGATAAATATAAAGGAAAAATTACAAAATAAGCAGTTTATTGATGACCCAAAAAAGTTTTACAGAGAATTTGGAAATAAGGTAAAAATAATTGAAAGACCACCAAAAAAAGAAGAAATAGATACATTTTAGAGAGATATTTATGAAGATCCTGTGGAACATAACAAAGATGCTAAATGGATAGAAGTAAAAGAAAGAATAAGAAGTTTAAAGGTACAGGATATGAAATGGGATGAAGTAACATCCAGAGAAATTAAAACAAAGTTAAGAAAAGCCTCCAAATGGAAAACCCCACGCCCAAATGCAGTACCTAACTTCTGGTTAAAAGTATTAACATCTTTTCACGAAGATTTTGCTATGAATAAGAACTATTTATATGTGTACCCTGAACAGACACCAACCTAGCTAACCACAGGAAAAACAATGCTCATACTTGAATGAACCTGCAAGCTACCCTAAAAACTATAGACCAATAACTTGCCTTCTGACATGTATAAACTATACACTGGAATTGATGCTGACAGAGTTTATATTCATTTAGAAGAAAACTCAATTATGGCAGTGGAATAAAAGGGCACTAAAAGAAAGTCATGTGGAACAAAGGTTCATTTGTTGTTAAATAAAGTCATAGTGGAGAACTGTAAAAAGGGGAAGAATCTAAGTATGGCATGGATTCACTATAGAAAAGCATTTGATAGCATCCCACATTCATGGATAAAAGAGTGCTTAAAAATGTATTAGCTACACCCTACACTGATTGACTACATTACAGTGACCATGAAACAGTTGCAGACCATTTTGCAATTAAGCCATGGTAACGGACAAATTATTATCCCAGGGCTAAAAATTCAAAGGGGATATTCCGGGGTGACTCTCTGTCACCGCTGCTATTCTGCCTTGCTTTTAACCCCTTAAGCTGTCTATTTAACAGCTTAGGCCATGGCTATAGTTTGGCTCTTAGAAAACAGCAAAGTGTAAAGACTTCTCATCTTGTCTTTGTTGATGATTTAAACCTGTATAGCTCATCAGATGAGCAACCAAAAGTACAACTGCAAGTTGTCAAAACTTTTTCAGATGGTATAAGAATGTCATTTGGTCTTCATAAATGTGTAAATGCAGCCTTTAAAGCAGAAAAACTACAGCACCAGGAAAACACCAGTTTGGGACAAGAATATCATATAAAAGAACTTGAGCAACAGGGAGTGTATAAATATTTGGGAATTGATAAAGGATTGACAATAAAACATGAACAAATGCAAATAAAACTTAGTAAGGAATGCTTTAGAAGACTTAAATTAATCCTGAAAACAGCGTTGACATGTAGGAACAAAATCCAAGCTATAAGCCAGTGTGCTCTTCCTGTACTAACTTACAGTTTTGGAGTGATTGAATGGCCCCAAAATGTGTTGCACAGATTAGACAGGAAAACAAGAAGGATGCTTCATGCTCACCAAATGTTTTTCATTCGGCTTTTCCCGGTTAGGGGTCGCCACAGCGGAACTCCGGTCCGCTAATGATTGGCAGTAGATTTTTACGGTGCCAAGGTGCCATCTCGATGCCCAACCTTAAACGAAGGCATGCCCATTCATGCATGTCTTTCGAATGCTACTCGACCATGGGGAGGACATGCAGACTCCACACAGAAGGCGCTCCAGCCGAGAATCGAACGGGAGAACCTCTTGCTGTGAGGCGACAATGCTACTACTGCACCACCACTCACCAAATGATTTATAAAAATCAGTGCATACCAAGATTATATATTCCCTATTCCAAAGGAGGGATGGGCCTCCTTGAAATTGATTACATGTATAGATCTGCATTCATGGGACTCCACACATATCTACTGACCTCATAAGATCCAAATGTAGTGAATGTTTTGAAACATGAGGAGAATAAATTTAAGATGCCTTCTCTGCTTAATCTAGCAGAAGCATATTGGCATTAAGCAAGAATGGAAATCAAGTCAGAAGTAGATAAAGATCAGACAGCAACTGAATGTGCTAAAAAACAAAAAAAAGACTATAAAGTAAAGGACCAGATGAGAAGGCAAGAAATGTGGAAAATGCATAAATACAGTTGCAAGTATAGAAAACTTCTGGAAGAACATCATGTTGATCAGGAACGAATGCAGGAATGGTTAAGGAGAGGCAAATTCAAACCAGGAGATGAAATGTTAATATTGGCAGCCCAAGATAATGGAGCTACATACATGCCGGTTTACAAAGTCCCTTGAACATGTGGGAGAAACAGACAAATGTAGGTTTTGTAAAACCAAATTGGAAACAGTCGCACACCTCGTTGCTGGTTGGTGACATACTAATGGCAGAAGGACTGTATATTGAAAGGCATAATAATGTTTCAAGACTGCTGCACTGGAGATTGTGCAAACATTATGGTAGTGAAGTGGCTGAAAAATACTGATAACATTAGCCACAAAGCATCATAGAAAATTATGAAGTTTACATCACATGGGATCACCCATTACCAATAGTTCAAAAGATAGATGCTAGAAAACCGGGTATAGTGGTCCATAAAAAGAAGACAAAAGTAGCACTGATCATTGAAATGGCCACACCCAGTGACTACAGTGATATGCATACAGAGAGACACAGAGTCATAAAATAACATGATCTGCAGACAGAAATGAGAACAATGTGGAAGAAAGATACCCAGACAGTTCCAGTAGTAGTAGTAGGAGCAACGGGTCTTATAAAAAAGAATCTAACATTGTATTTAGATATGTTACCAATACATGTAACCCTGTACGAATTACAGAAGGCATCATTACTGGGCACATTGTGGGTGCTGCGAAGAGTACTTTTGGCTGACATCAATGATTGAAACAAACAAAAAAAAAATCATCTGCTTTTACTGTATTTGTGTTTCCTCTTACATTATTTTGCTTTTGCCTCTTCTTAAATGTACTCAATTTTATTTATTCTGCTGCATTTATTACTGCTTGGTAGTAGCCTGATTAAATTGTAACTGTTATTCTAAGTCTTTTGGTTTAAGCACTTGGACTTCATACCGGTTGTTTTACATTAAGAAGGTTTGTGGTCTGCACTGTTGTAAGCTGGGAATTGCTGATCGAAGGCTCATTGTCTGTTATTCTAAAAGTGTATTAGTTCTGGTTTAAGCACTTGGGCTTCAGGACAGTTATTCTACATTAAGGAGGTTTGTGGTCTGCATTCTTGTGGGAGGAGAGGCTGGATTCTGCCCTTCTGAGCTGGGAATTTCTGTTCACAGGCTTATTGTGCCTGCTTATTTTAACTGTTTCTTTCCAAAATTGGTGTGCCTTGTTGCTGTAGCATAGACCAGATTCAGGCCTGCTGAATCTAGCTTTGTTTGTATAACTTGAGCACTGATCCAGGCCATCTTTTTTTGGAGAAGGTTCCCCTGCACCCTAGTGGCAGGAGTGTGCAGTTAGAACTTATCTGATTGACTGCTGGAACAGGGCTCAGTTTTGAGCTTTTTTCTGGTTAATTGGGTAACTTGTTTAAATCAGTTTGTTTTCTATTGTTCATATAGATATATATATATATATATATATATATATATATATATATATATATATATATATATATATATATATATATATATAAATTGCACTTTATTTATCTGCTTTTACTGTATTTATGTTTCTTCCTACTTTATTACTAGGGGCATTGACTACAACTCTGATCTTAGATATATAACAATAAGTATCCTTTTCTATGCATTTAAAGTGTTTTTTGATTTTATCTGCTTTATTTTCTGAACCCCCCCCAAAAAAAAAAACAAACAAAAAAAATACTTCTTTCCCGCCTTTCTAAGCTAGTATAGTCCAGTTTTCAGGTTAGTGCTGTATTCAGGGCTGTGTTACAAGTTTCTGTGTTTGCCCATACCTTACTTGGATAGAAGGAAGTTTCTCTGTTCACCTGTGAGACAGGGGAGCTTTGAGCAGCCTATCTGTCCCTGGAGGAGTGGTATCAGCCCAAAAATTAGTAGTTTATTGGCCATTTTGGGCTACTTTCTATCTCTTTCATTTCTCTGCTATAAAAACCACATTTGGGCAGCACCGGTTAGTTAGGGTATAACTATTCCCGGCTCCACAAAGTCTCCTCTTCAATTTTTCCCTTGGAACTAGACAAACTTTCAACTTAAGCACTCAAACCATTCATTTCTCAGCCTGGCACTTGCTCAAAACTCATAGCAAGCACTTATAAATCCTAGCACTAGACCCTCTATACTGTACAGAAGGATGAGGCTCTCTATTCGACCTTACCAGCCAATCAGTAAAACAGTTCACTGTACCTATCCAGGCATGTCCAAAGGGCAGTTTCAGGTGAACTCTCCAGTCCAACTGGTGAATCTGGGCATTTTGAGGCAATGTTATAACTGCCTCATGTACACAGACAACCCTCTCCTCCTACCACCAAACACTAATACATGTGAGAGATGCAATTATACAGCCAAACTGGAGGCTAAGCTCTCTCAACCCAAGACTGGATCAGACAGTCAAAAGGAGAAGGGAAATACTTGCATTACACCACCTGTCTCACATAGACCCATTAAACCAACACTGGCAAAAAACACACATAAATACACGAAAACATACTTGGAGGCTCTAAATAAAAATCTGCAAAAGCAACAGAGACCTCAAAAGCAAATATCCAAGCAACCTCCATGCCCCCCAACACAAACCATGAAACACATACTTCACAAAACCAGTGTGCCATGCAATCACAGCCCTTAAGGCAAAATAACATACCCAACACACTAGTAATAGGTGACTCTATAGTCAGGCACACTGACGTCCCACTCACTAGACTGAATAAGGAGAAGGTTACTGTTAGCTGCCTGTCGGGTGCCAGGATCCACCACATAACACAAGCACTCAGGTCACTCCAGAACAAGTACAAATATGACTCTGTCATTGTCCATGTTGGTATGAATGACCTGAGCCGTACCTCCCTGGACTACATGAAAAGAGACATGGAACAGCTCTCTGATCATGTAGCCCAGGCTGGTATGACCCTGACCCTGAGTAGCATCCTGCCCACACCAAGAATGATACTACAGTATAAAGAAAAAATTATCAATTTCAACAATTGGCTAAGTTTCTGGTGTCATTCAAAGGGGATCCAGTGTCTGTCCACCTGGGATGACATGCTCGACAAGCCACACTGCTTTATTAGAGACAGCTTGCACCCATTACCCTTAAGCTTTTGAATACGGGCCAAGGCTCTTGCCACCCCCATAGTGCCTTTTTTAGGCAAGGCTCAAAAGACAAACCCACCACTGTAAATAGCACAAGTAACAAAACACTGAGGGTAATGCTACTCAATGCCAGAAGTGTAAACCTCAAAATGCATGCACTCAAAGCACTCCTCAGTATGGAGAAAATCGATATATGTGCAGTAACAGAAACCTGGTTTAAGGCTCCAGAGAGCACCCCAGCACTACTAGGCTACAGCTCATAATATACATTTCGGCCACAGAACCCGGACTGAAATGCAAAAGGTGGGGGTGTATCCATATTCATCAAGGATACCCACACCTCCAGGTTAGTGGCACAGCACAATGCTTCTGAGATCATCCACGTGCAACTAACAACAGGCAAAACTGCAATTCAAATTGTGATTGTTACAGATCACCCACCATGTCCCATGACCCCCATTCTACATTTCTGGAAACACTGGGAAACATAAAGGTCCTACAAAACACCCTAATATTGGGTGATTTCAATTACCCAAACATTAACTGGGACAACTACTCAAGTACTAACTCCCTTGCCCAACATTTTCTAGAATTTATAAACTCAAACACCCTGGATCAACTGGTCAACACTCCCACCAGAGGTGAGAACACATTGGATCTGGTCATCACCAACATGGGTGATCAGTGTTCCACACTGGAGGTCAACCCCTCGCTGGTTAGATCTGACCATAAGCAAATAACTCTGGATATCCACATTCCGCCCTCATCCCTGGTTAAGGAAACCACCGTGAAAACCTTTTAAAAGCAAACTTCACATTACTTAAGACCGAGGTGGAAAGTTTCAAAGCCCCATGCTAAAGGATAATGCTGTCCAAGCTGCAAAATTCTTTACTAATGCATTCTACGGGCACCTACAAGAATGTATGGATCGTGCTATCCCAAGCAAAACCAAGACTCACTCCTCCAAGAAAAGGAAACCAGTCTGGTGGACCCCTGCCATAAACAAGCTATACAACAGAAGGAGGAAACTAGTACAGAAAAGATCAAAATCCCAAGAAGAGAAGACATCCCTGATCAGTATCAGCAAGAAACTACGATCCCTCATAAAATCATCCAAGGATAGCTTAGAAAGAAAAATTGCCAAGGACTCCAAAGATAATCACAAGGCATTCTTTAGCTATGTCAAGAATCTAAGTGGCAATGCTCAGATCTGCTTAGAGTTAGTGCAGAATGGCACAAAATACACTGAACTGACCGATATTGCCAACATCCAGGCAGACAGCTTCAGTGCAAACTTCACCCTCCTCTCCCCCCAAAAGGATCCATAACCATACCAGAAGAATGTAGAGCCCCTGAAATCACAGACACTCAGGTTAAAACAGCCCTCTCCAAAGCCAAAAACACAGCATCAATGGAACTGGATGGTGTCCCAGGCTGCATCCTACATGAGCTCAAAGACAAACTAACCCCTCACCTAAACACACTGTTCAAACTCAGCCTCTCCACAGGTTACGTGCCATAGAGTTGCGCACAGCAACAGTTCTTCTGCTCTACAAAGGTGGAACCACATCAGACCCCAGGAACTATTGCCCTATAAGCCTGACTAGCTTGGTCTACAAGGCAATGGCGTGCATCATCATGGAACTCATTAACAGAGACATTGGGAACCTCCAAACACTGGCCCTACCCAGTTCGGCTTTGTTAAGGGCAGATCATGCCTCCTAAACCTAGTAGACTTCTTTGAGACAGTTACCTAGGCTATAGACGAGGGTAAGGTGGTACACACAGCCTACCTAGACCTCGCAAAGGCCTTTGACACCATTCCCCATTCTGGCATTATAGACAAGCTCACCAGCCTGAACATAAACCCCTATGTCACAAGATGGGTTGCCAACTGGCTCACGGACAGAACCTACATGGTGAGAGTTGCAGGAGCTATGTCTGACTCTAAACTGGTTACAACTGGTATTCTCCAGGGCTCAGTCCTAGGATCCCTACTGTTCGGCATATACTTCTCAGAGGTACAGGCAAGCACAGGAGGACTATGGCTGACCAAGTTCACAGACGACTGTAAACTAGGGGCTATATTTGACTCTTCAGCTGACACAGACATCCTCCAAAAGGGTCTCAGTGAGATGAATACCTGGTGTCAAAATCATGGCCTCAAGCTAAATGCCAAAAATTGCATAGTCATCCCCTTTGGAAAAAACAAAGTACCCACAAACTACCACATAGGTGGTAGTCCCCTAAATATGGAAGATGTAATAAGGGATCTGGGGACCCAAGTAAACAGTAATCTCTCCTTTGATAATAACATTGCCAAAGGTTTAGAATATCCTTCCATGTGGCCCACCTAATCACAAAATGGTTCGCATCCAGATCAAAAGAGGTCATTGTGCCCCTCTACTCATCACTCATCAGACCCATCATAAAGTACAATGCCCCATTTGGGATGTACCTTACAAAACACCTGCAACAGCTGAAAAGACCACAGAGGTACCTCACCAAGAGGATCACTGGCCTCAAACAGATGCCCTATGCAGCTCGGCTGAAGAAACTCCAGCTGTACTTGGTCACATACCGCCTACTCAGAGGTGATCTCTGCCTGACATACAAGGCCGTATCCAACCCAGAATTGATGGACATGCTCCACCTAAAGAAAACTATATCCCCTCAAGCCACACTGTCTAGGGATCTAAACCTCACCACAGCAATAAATAGGATGTGCTGGAGGGATAGATTCCTGTCCCAGAGACTTCCCATGCTTTGGAACAAGATTCCAATCTACATAAGGCAGAGCTCCTCACTAACGCTCTTCAAGAGCAACCTAGATGAGTGGATGGGAAACAGAAAGTTTACCCCAGGGATCACTTCAGGGGCTCTGCTGGACAGAGGCACAGGGAACTAATCTAAGGGGGCAGCGAAAGCCAACACATTCTGGCTAGGCCTGTAAAAGCCTTTGGGCAGATAGCCTAGTACATACCTATGAACCTATGAACCTAATACTAATTTCATGAACTTTAATCATATTTTGACTTAGGAATGGGGTCCATTCCTGTCATGGTATTAGAAACCCAAAAGATTTGGAGAAATAAAAAAAAATAAATAAAAAGGCAGGTCATAACCACGGAAAAAGGCCATAGAGTCCAGGCTGCCTATTTGGACTTTGCCAAGTGCTTCAGCACTATCTCATATGCTAGGATTATTGCCAAAGTCTCTCAACTCAACATTAACCCATACATAGTTCATTGTATCTGATATATCCTATACCAATGTTTTTGAGTATTTACTCTTAGACAGAAAAAAGTCACAAGTGGTGACGCACTGATTTCTGTTCTGGGGCCCACTCTCTTTCATATGCACTTCTCTGACATGAACACTGATATCAAGGTATTATGGCTAATAAGGTTTACATTTTCCAGACTGGGAATATGTACCAAATATATTTTGATATTCAAATTATCCAGGAAATGCTGACCTAAACAAGTGCTTGGTGTGTTGATGGGCTTACCATCAAAACTCAGAAATGCATTATGATTTCAGTTTGTTAAGTTGGATGCTATTGCCTCATACAATATAGATAACATTCCACTTAAAAGTAACACAGTCATCAGGGTATACCCATGGCAATAACAAACTGTTATTTGATCACCATGTCTCTGTCATTTTTAGAAATTATTTTATCCCCAACAGTTTATTCTTCATGGCATCTCCTTAAGAACTAGGGAAGTCACAGTGACTTCCTTGGGTCTTGAGGTGATACCATGAAGGAACTTTTTTCCTCCCATCTCAGGTTTGTCATTGAATATAATGTCATTTTCTTTGTGTATCTCTCTCACTTAATATGTAAACCAAATTGAGACACCTCAACATTTCTTCATCGAAAGATTTCAGTTCTATGTACCCCTCATTACTAAAAGCCTTATCTCTCTTATCAGTGTTGCAGACTGCTGTTTGTTGATCTAGATTTAGCTTTTTGAGCTATGACTAATGCATTACTCAGTGAATTCCTTCACTGAAATAAAACTAGTGGTAAACAAGTACACACTCTAGCTACCTAAACATAAACTGCAGCAATATAGATGTCAAATGTCATGGCAAATTTCTAGCTCAATGCATCCCCAGACTGTGAAATAGGTTTCCCTCATATATCAATCATATCAAGCAAAGAATTTCCCTGGCAGCCTTTAGACGTAGTCTATGTGACCAGATGGATGATTGCAATTTTTTCCTGTGGTATAAGGGGAAAATCCTCTTAATGGGGGAACTATCAGTGTCAAATCAGTACTGGGTGATACGGCTGAGCTTTTTGAGAGTCTTTTGAAAAAAAAAAAAATTATTAGAGTTTAGTCAGCAAACTGACTGTGAATTGTGATGCTGAATTTGCTGCTATAAAATATTTTTTTGAAATGATAAGAAGATGAAAAGATTATTGATTATTTATTTATGTTTATTTATTAAGGTTATTGTCACAAAGACTGATGTTCAGGGTCTTTCTTTTTTTTTTGCAAAATCAGCTGTAAATAAAATACAAATAAAAAACAAAAAGCAAAAAATCAAAGAAAAAGAAAGAAAAGTGTCTTATTTATTTTATTTCATGTCAAAGCTGATGGTTAAAAACTGTCATATTTTAACTTGCATCAATAAATATGTCCCAAATTTTCATACTATCTTATGGGGTAGATTAACCATGGTATAAAGTTGGTTTAGATCTATTCCAGTTCATAGGCGAACAGTAACTCATTAGTGCTGAGTACTATTTGAATATCCTCGGGGGATTAATCTGAAGATCACATCGGCACAGAGAGTCATGACATTGCTGAAGTCAATTTTTTTAATACACTGTATACCAGATTTAAAGTATGTGTCCCAGGTAGTAGTACGCAGTTCTGTCAGCCAAGGTAACAACCTTTTTTTTTTTTTTATCAAAAGAGGGTGTTTAAATATAATTTCATCATCAATATAGCCTTATGCAAATGTGCAAGTGGAAAGCTTGATTCTAACAGTGAAAAATATAATGAGAAAGTATGCTGCCTACTCCAATAAAGACGTTCTCTTGTACATCCGAAATAAAAAAATACACTTTTTTAACTGATATGGTTTTTACCTTCTCATTTGTTAATAGGGATGATAATTAGAATGCAGTTGCCCTTGTCATTAGTCTTATTGCAGTCAAAACAGATTCCTGTTGTTTTATCACTTGCTCAGCCAGTGCTGAAATGTATAAAAAATAGTATATATCCGAAATCCAAAAGACATTACATGCAAAGCATTAAGAATCAGCAGTTGTTGTTAGAATGTCCAATACACCAATGTCAACTGTTGTCATAGCAATGCAAGATGTATGTTACTACTCAGGAATAGAACGATTCTGTATAAAATTGGACTGTTCTAACCGCAATGCACTGAATTCTTGGAAAAAATCTCAGCATTACCCAAGAATATAGGTCCTAACTTTCATAAAGTGTGTCCAGGATTTTGCCACATCTTTTTTTGGTCTACTCCTCATAAAATGTGTGTTTTTTGGCATATTATTGAGGATTATATTAAATAATGGTACTTACATATTACTGCAATCAGATTTTCGCACTGCCATAATTTGGCATGTGTGTTTTGAAACAGGTTGCTTAACCTAATAAGGGGTCTATGAAGATGTAAGCATTACTCTGTTGCAGTGGGTTTGAACCAGGAAGAGGACTAAGTGTGAAACTTTTGTGTGACACACCTCATACCTCCTAAACTCAACAGTGGCGCACCACCTTGCAAGAGTTACATTTTTCACCCCAATGTCAGCAAAAGGAAAGCGAGTCATGCAATGCGCCCTGTCACCCTAGCAAAAGTTACATCTCGCAAATAGAAGGAGTGCTTCCTTTATGTAGGAAGATTTTCACTCCAGGTGGTAAGAAAGTGCCCCTGTTTGGGAAGCACTTTCCATTCTTTAGAATTTATGAATGCTAAAGTGAAAATCACTTCCTGATTAACCCTAGTAAGAACAGCACTGAAAAATATCCTACTGCCTGAATGCGCTTCTTTTTGTCGTTTGTGGCATGTAGCATATTCTTCATTTGTACCTGAACATATGGTTAAAAATAAAAAGTGAGACTCAAGCATAATCCCTGTGTATGTGTGCTCCTTCCATGAAGGATTCCTTCCACACACTGAAAAAAATATTTGTTGGTCAGTAAGCTAGTGGGCATAACAGTTCAAGTGTGCATGTGTAATGCACGCCAAGACAGGAAGAGTGTTTTCTCAATTGTCTTCCTGAAGTGAAACCAAACATATTCCTTAGCAAAAAAGACTCGAAATACCACCTCACAGCGTTTCATGGGCTAGTTTCTATTGAAGTATGTGAAATTCGCAACCGCGAAAATCTGGTTGGGATAATACGTAAGTGCCTAAATAATTCATGACACAGATTTGAGTTTCAGACTTTGTACTCTTCAGAAAATGCATGCTAATGAAACATATGATATTCTAGCAACCTTCTAAGAATATTAGAGCAATCTGTCCTTGATTTTTGGCCTTTGTCCCTTATTATTTATTTTTTTGGCTTTGTCCCTCATTTTTGTGTTACATAGTTGATATTTGTGCCATAAAAACAATCACAGAGTTTAACTTTTCTGTCTATTCAAAAGTACTGATCACACTTGAATCCACAGAGGTATTGCAGTTGGTGTTCCAATTACCAGTCCAATTGCTAACGATTGTTTCCCTGATAAGCAGCTATCTTTTTATCTGCAAAGCTGCATTGATTATTGCAACATTTTATAGTGACTTTAATTGGCCTAGATATAATAGAGTGATTAAAAAGTCTGCTAGATGGAATAATTATGTCATGTGTTATGACAGCAAAGCTTGCATTCTTACAATGTTGTGTAATTTTCTGAAAAAAATAGCAGTTTCAAAAAATTGAAATAAGTTATGTGGATCATTGATATATCATATTTATTTCAGTGTTTGCTTTGTTTAAAGCAAGCATTAAGGCCTAAGTGGATGTATTTTTAGTGGTGGCATGTAGGTACTCCCATAATTAGCCTGCTGTACAGGAAACCATAGTAAATCTCCCAAATATTAGTGGTAGTGTAAATTCTAATAATTTAGAAGGAAAGTAATTAGTACAAGCCTCATTTCTGACATTATAGCACAAATTCATCAATACTTTTCAAACCTATAAACTCTACTATTCATGAAAACTGCTGCATTTGAAACATCTGCTGTAGTGTTTGATAATTGATTACGATTAACTATGAAATAAATTGAACTTTTTTCTGGTCTATTTACCGCAAAACATTTTTATTTTAATAGACCAGTGCACAATCCTTTGTTCATGCATACTACTGTGACAAGTTTGCTGGACATTCAATCCAAAATAAAGAATATGAGCCTTGGAAGAAGAGGTCCCCTCACAGCTTTTTAGAAATATTTCTGAAGTTTTCTGACAAAATATTAGCTTGTTCTAGGTAAGCCATTAAGGCTACTCCAGTCTACTCCACAGGACTGTAGAGACGTCAAAAGCCTTAAATGTGTACTTTATCCCAGAGAAGCTGACTCAAGGGAATAATACAGACTTTTACTCCATAAAAGAAATCAAAACTCCACTTTCTGATTACAGTACTTACCAGCATAGTCCATTTTATAAGTATGGATTCTTGAAAACTAAACAGCTTTAACAATAGATTTTTTCCTTAAAACAAAACACACACTGTGAGGGGTGGTGAAATCCCACTCCATTTAGCCACAATATGCACAGCTTTTCTGCACTCTCCAAATTACCCCCACACCCCCATACCATTAAATACATACTTTCCTAGTCCTATAACTTCCAGTCTAAAACCACATGTACTTCCTCCAAAAATTCAGTATGTATGAAATGTCTCTTACGATTCAAATTTAAAGCATCACTCTTCTCACTTTTATCACATGCAAAGCATATTACAGAAGTTTTTCCTAATCCCGTCTACTTTCAAGCTCAGACATGTCCACAGTCTTCTATACAACTCACTTTATCTAAGTCCTGTATAATCTTAATGATTCATGCTCCACACAGGAAATATATATAATCTGGGGCATGGCCAAGATGTCAGAGTGAGTACAGCAGTTTTTTGTTGCTCTGTCTGTAAGTTTTTATTTCTGACAGGATTTATTTGGAATTTTTTGAAGTACATTGGGAAAAACTACCTATAAATATTCTCTTTATCGCTGTGGATTACTTGAGGAAGAAAAAGTAACAATTTTCAGTGATTTTTCTCACAAAATTCCTGTCAGAATATTAGCAGCTGTATACAGATACTTGAAATATGAGTCATTCAAAGTCATCAGCTCAAGACAGCTCTATGAAAAAAGAACTGCAGACCATAATTACAAGTATACAGGACTTTTCTACTAAAATGGCCAATTTAGAAAACATCATGGAAAATATGACAAAAGAGAGTAAAAAGCAAATTCAAGATTTAAAGGAAATTATTTCAAAGCACTCAGATGAAATAACCAACATAGAAGAATTTCTAAATGACATAGATGGAAGACAGAGAATGACAGTCAAATACATTTCCTATTGAAGCAAAACAACTTATTAATTGAAAAAGTGGAAGATTAGGAGTCAAGGTCAAGGAGGAACAACATTAGAATTTATGGAGTTCCTGAAAAGACAGAGGGAAATAATATGATTATTTTCCTGCATAATTGGTTACCTAAAGTACTAAACCTTCCAGAGTCACTTTCTTATGGAATTGAAAGGGCTCATAGGTCTTTATCAAATCCTTCTGTATCAAAAAATCCAACTTCAGCAAGATCCAGCATAGTTAAGTTTTTGTCAACACAGGATAAAAATCTGGTCTTAAAAACTGCCTGGATGAAGAGCCCCATTCAAGAAAACGGAAGAGTTATTAGATTTGATAATGATTATACATCTGTGACAATAGCAAAGAGAAAAGCATGTATTCCCCTCATTAAAGACCTTAAGAAAGCCAAAATAAAAACCCAAATACTCTTCCCTTGTAGATTAAAAGTCACACTTCCAGATGGTCAAAAAATCTTTAATAATATTGAAGAAGCAACAGAATTTGTCAAAAAACATAACTTACTGGACAAAATTGAAGATATGGAACTTTCTACTCCAAGTCTAAAGAGGCAAGCTACTAATGGCAAAATAACAGCAAATGATAAGTCCACAAAAAAACTTAAAGGGAAGTAAAGCATAAGTTTCTAACTTCCAGTGGTTATTCTCCTTTGTGAATAGGACAAATAGTGCAAAATATGAGGTAAGATTTTAAAATAAATATTTACAACTACATATAACTAACTCCTTTTCCTCCTTTTATAGTAATACTCTTATTATTACATAAGTAATTACTTTATGCCGTTTCGCCTTCCTTTGCTATGAGATTTTATCCCCTATATAGAGTATAACATAAATAGGTTCATAGGTTCATAGGGTGATACTAGGCTATCTGCCCTAGGGCATTTATAAGCCTAGCCAGAGTGTGTTTGGCTTTCGCCTCCCTTTTAGATTAGTTAACGTCACAGAAGATAGCCCTTTTAAAGTTAGTTTACTGTGCTTCTGTCTAGCAAGGACATAGAAGAGATCCCAGGGGTAAACTTATGATCCCCCATCCACTCATCAAGATTTCTCTTGAAAAGGGTTAGTGAGGGGCTCTGCCTAACATGGATTGGGATCCTGTTCCAGAGTGAGGGGAGCCTTTGGGATATGAATCTGTCCCTCGAGCATGTCCTATTTATTGCAGTGCTGAGGTTTAAGTCCCTGGAGCGTGTAGCTCTAAGGGATTTGGATTTCCTGAGGTGGAGCATGTCCATTAATTCTGGGTTGGACATGGCTTTATACATCAGGCATAGGTTGCCTCTGAGTAGGCGGTAAGCAACTGAGTAGAGCTGGAGTTTCTTTAGCCGAACTGCATAGGGCATATGTTTGAGGCCCTTGATCCTCTTGGTGAGGTAATTTTGGGGTCTCTCCAGTTGCTGCAGGTGCCGTGTAAGGTACATCCCAAAGGGGGCACTGTATTCAATTATGGGCCTGATGAGTGATGAGTAGAGGGGCACAGTGACCTCTCTTGATCTAGATGTGAACCCTTTCATGATAAGGTGGGCTATATAGAAGGTCTTTCTAACCACTTTGGCAATGTGATTGTCAAAAGAGAGATTGCTATCTACTTGGGCCCCCAAATCCCTAATTACTTCTTCCGTACTTAATGGATTACCACCTATGTGGTAATTTGTGAGCACTTTGTTTTTCCCAAAGGGGATGACTATGCACTTTTTGGCATTTAGCTTGAGGCCATGGCTCTGGCACCAGGTATCCATCTCTGTGAGACCTTTTTGGAGGATACTTGTGTCAGCCAGAGAGTCGATTATGACTCCCAGTTTGCAGTCATCTGTGAACTTGGTCAGCCATTGTCCTCCCATGTTAGCCTGTACCTCAGAGAAGTATATACCAAACAAGAGAGGTCCCAGGACTGAGCCTTGTGGGATGCCACTTGTAACTGGTTTTGAGTCTGACATGGCACCTGCAATTCTGACCATGTGGGTTCAATCCCTGAGCCAGTTTGCAACCCATCTTGTGACATAGGGGTTGATATTTAAGCTGGTGAGCTTATTTCTGATGCCCGAGTGGGGTATTGTGTTGAAGGCTTTTGCGAGGTCCAGGTAGGCTGTATAGACTACCTTCCCTTCATCTATGGCCTTAGTAACTGTTTCAAAGAAGTCAACTAGGTTTAAGAGGCAAGATCTGCCCTTAACAAAGCTGAATTGGGTAGGATCCAGTGTCTGGAGGTTTCCAATGTCGTTGTTTATGAGTTCCATGATGATACGCTCCATAGCTTTGCAGACCAGACTAGTCAGGCTTACGGGACAATAGTTACCGGGGTCCGTTGTGGCACCACCTTTGTGGAGCGGGACCACTGTTGCTGTACACCATTCTTTGGGTACATATCCTGTAGTAAGGCTGAGATTGAACAGTGACTTTATGTGAGGGTTCGGTTCTTCTTGGAGCTCGTGTAAGACACAGCCTGGGACACCGTCTGGTCCCATTGATGCTGTGTTTGTTGCTTTTGAGAGGGCAGCTTTCACCTGTGCATCTGTGATGTCAGGGAGGCTACATTCTGTTGGGATGGACCTTAGCTCTTGTGGGGGGGAAGGGGGGGAGAAGTTTGCACTGAACCTGTCTGCCAGGATGTTGGCAATATCTGTGGGTTCAGTGTATTTTTTCTCATTTTGCACTAACTCAGAGCATATCTGGGAGTTGCCACCCAGATTCCTGACATAACTAAAGAAAGCCTTGTGATTATCTTTAGCGTCTTGTGCAATGTTTCTTTCGAAGCTGGCCTTGGATGATTTTATGAGGGATCGTAGTTGCTTGCTAGTACTGATCAGAGATGCCTTCCCTTTTTGGGATTTTGCTCTATCATGTAGTAGCTTCCTCCTTCTGTTGTATAGCTTATTTATGGCCGGGGTCCACAAGACAGGTCTCCTGCCTTTGGAGGAGTGAGTCTTGGTTTTATTTGGGATAGCATGATCCATGCATTCCTGTAGGTGTCCATAGAATGTGTTTGTAAAGGATTCTGCAGTTTGGGCAGTATTTTCCACTGGCCCGGGGGCTTTGAAGGATTCCACCTCGGTTTTGAGAAGTCTGAAGTTTGCTATTGAGAAATTTTTCACCGTGGTTTCCTTGGCTGGGGGTGGGGACAGGATATGGATGTCCAGTGAGATTAATTTATGGTCTGATCTAACCACTGAGGAGTTTACCTCTGGTGTGGAACATAGAGTCCCCATGTTGGTGATGACCAGGTCCAATATGTTGTCCCCTCTTGTGGGAGTGGTGACCAGTTGTTCCATAGCATTTGAGTTTATAAATTCTAGGAACCGTTGGGCTAGGGTGTTGGGGCTTGAGTAGTTTTCCCAGTCAATGTTTGGGTAGTTGAAGTCACCCAATATTATGGTGTTTGGAGAGACCTTCATAATCTCCAGTGTTCTCAGGAATGCCGAGTAGGGTTCCTGAGTTTGGGAGGGTGGTCTGTAGCAGGCTACAAACTGAAAGGCAGTTTTGTCCACTGTTAGTTGCACATGGATGGTCTCTGATGCTTTGTGCAGTGCCACTAACCTGGAGGTGTGGGTATCTTTGAATATGGATACACCCCCTCCTTTTGTGATTCGGTCTGAGTTTTGGGGCTGAAAAGCATGGTATGAAGTATTACCTGGTAGTGCTGGGGTGCTCTCGGGTGCCTTGAACCAGGTTTCTGTTACTGCACAGATATTGATATTCTCCATAGTGAGGAGAGCCTCGAGTGTGTGCATCTTGAGGTTAAGAATTCTGGCATTGAGCAGCATTACCCTTAGTTTTTTTCCCTTGTGTTGTCTATGGAGGTGGGTTTGTCTTTTGAGCCTTGCCTAAAAAAGGCACTATGGGAGTGGCAAGAGCCTTAGCCAGTATTTGAAAGCCCAGAGGTGACAGGTGCAAGCCGTCCCTAGCGAAGCAATGTGGCTTATTGAGCATGTCGTCCCAGGCTGACAGACACTGGATCCCCTTTGAATGACACCAATACTTTAGCCAATTGTTAAAATTGATCATTTTGTCTTTATACTGTGGCATCATTCTTGGTGAGGGCAAGATGCTACTCAAGGTCAGAGTCATACCGGCCTGGGCTACATGATCAGAGAGCTCCTCTATGTCTCTTTTCATATAGTCCAGGGAGGTATGTCTCAGGTCATTCACACCAGCAGTTTTTTTACAGGAAACATATATTGTTGGCAGGGATCTAGATAAATTATCTTTTAATGGATATATGGCCCTTGTAGAATCCCACTACCAAACCAAGAGAAGTGGCACGATGATAATATGGAGAAAAGCATTACCAATGCCCAAAGTCATCGATACTTACTCAGACAAGAATGGCATGTTATGCCCGGCAGTTCTGGAGATAAACAAAAGATATGTAACTCTTGTAAATTCTTACTGGATACCTGGTTTTGGAGCAGTTACAGCAAAAAATCATCTAGAGTTAATAATTTCCAAATCCAAAGGAGAAATAATACACACAGGAGATTTCAATTGCCTTCTCACTAAAAAAGACACTACTAAGAATGATACATTTAGAATTTCCCCTGCAGCCAAAAAGTTAAAGAATTTTATTAATGTATTATGTCTTAGGGATATATATGATTTAAAAGAAATACACTCGTTAGAGTACACCCATTATTTATATAGGTATGGTACACAAACAATAATTGATAAAGTACTAGTTACTAACAATATATTTTCTAAGGTCCAAGAAGTGCTAATTAGTTCATGCCCATTATCAGATCATAATGCCTTATTTTTTAAGGTCAATATCATGCCTAAAGACTTAATAACCTGGCAGAGATTACCTGTCTACATTACTACACTGGTTTTAAAGAGTGGCTTCTTGGTGAAATAAAATTCTTTTTAGACATCAGTAATAATAATGAAACTTCAAAGGATATACTTTGGGATTCACTAAAATCTTATTTATATGGTAAGATCAAAAATTGGTATCTAAACAAAAGAAAACAATGGGAAAATGAATTAACACAAATACAATTAAAAATAGATGGAATAAGGAAAAGTTTAAACCCCAAAGACATAAAAACTAATTCTGAACTTAAAGCATTAAATACTAGATATGCAGAAATTGTAAATCATAGTGGCAGTAAATCTAGAAAAATTCAAAATGCAATCCTATTCAGTGAACCCCAAAAATGTACATAGGTTGGCAGTTAAAGCAAAAAATTTAGCTAGACTTAGTCATATAAAAGAAATTATTGATAATACAGGAGTTAAAGCAAAACATGTAACTGAACACAAAGAAATTCTGGAGGTCTTCAGATTGTATTATGAGAAGTTAAATAATACAAATAGTGACTCTGCAAACAATATGCTTAAGTGTAATTTTTTTGAATGATAATATCAACAGAGAAGTAACAAAGGAACAAAACGCTAATTTGCTCAAACCAAAAACATTAAAAGAAATTAAAGAATGTATTCAAAATCTTAAAAACAATAAGGCACCTGGATTAGATGGTATTATAGGAGAAATATATAAGTTGTTTCCAGAGGACACCTTAAAGACTTTAGAGGCAGCTTTTGAAGAATTTAGGAAAAATAAAAATATATTTCCTTCATGGAAGTATGCTATAATATCTCCCATTCTAAAGCAAGATAAAGACCCTAAATTAGTATCATCATATCGACCTATATCTCTGCTAAATATAGATTATAAAATTTTTACCTCTATACTTATTAAAAGATTGAATCAGTTCATCCCCAAAACAATAGCAGATGATCAAACAGGTTTTATTTTGAATAAGAAAGTTCAGCACAATGTCATCAGACTTTTAACCTTAATAGATGTTGCAAATAAAAAGAAAAAAGAACTATCAATTATTAGTTTAGATATAGAGAAGGCATCTGATTCTTTATCTTGGACATACCTATTTCAATTTCTCCACAGATTTCATAGAACTAATAAATAGCTTATATAAAAACTCTTTCTCATATATTAAAATTGGGGCTTTTTTATCTAATAAAATTCAAATACTAAAAGGAACTAATCAAGGTTGTCCTCTGTCACCTTTGTTATTTGCATTGTCAGTAGAACCATTTGCAAATTACATAAGAAATAATAACAACATAAATAGCTTTATTGTTAATTCAAATTATGCTTCTAAAATACAATTATTTGCTGACGATATAATATTAACCATAGGAAACCTAGATTCCTCAATAACACATATCACAGCAGCTATAGGGCATTTTGAGAAATTTTCAGGTTTAAAATTTAACAGCAATAAATCTAAAACATTATTAGTAAATAAAAAACTAAGTTCTGAATGGAGAAAACAGAGTAATTTTAGTTGGGGGAAATGACACTCTTAAGTATCTAGGTGTGTATATAAAACCTAATTGGAAAGAAATCATACAAGTCAATTATAGAAATTTGTTAGGTATAATCAAAGAATATCTAAACAAATGGAATAAAATGTTCTTTACTTTTGAAGAAAAGCTAACATTAATAAAAAATTCTCCCAAAACGTTTGTTCCTTACTCAAACCATAATTATTAGCCCTCCAAAAAAATGATAAAACAGCTCAATTCACTTCTAATTAAGTTTTTATGGTTCCCACAAAAACCGAGAATAAAGTACGATTGGCACAACAGAGATTGGGAAAAAGGTGGAATTACATTCCCAAACTTAGAACTATATGCTGAATCAATCATAATTCATATCATAAGCAAGTGGTTAAGTAACAAATATACCTCAAGCTGGAAAAATGTACACATGAATATTCTACTATCTAATGCTGATGAAGCAATAAACAATGACATTTTTACTGAAAATAACAAAATTTGTTTAGCGGTGAAGGGCTCAGTATATAAAGAAAATAAACATGAGAAGCTACCACATTGTATTAGCTATATACTAAACAATTTTAGGAAAATTATAAACAGAAACTGCATAACAAGACATTTTTCAATATTAATGTTCCCAATAGCACTCACGAAGAATTGTCTAGACTCTTTTAATATGAATAAAATAATGGAAATGAAAGGCAATGGACTAAATTACTGGCACCAGTTCCTAAGTACAAATAATATTCATGACACTACAAGCCTTTAAGCAAGATATAACACAAATCAAAATAATTGGTTAAATATTCAAATTTTCAGGGAACATCTAATAAAGGAGTTTAAAACGAGCCAAGTGACTAATAATTTATTACAGCTTAAAATAATCTTTCTTTTATGTGAATTAAATTCATCACAATTTAACATGGGTTTCTCTTTATCTAAGATTTACAAGACATTGAGAGCTGACTTAAAACAACCTGAAGACTCTTTATGGAGTTATATAGAAAGTATGAACAGATTTAATTTTTCTGAAAATGATAATTAATACTCAGGTCAATCAATCATACAACATCATCTCCAGACCTCTCAAGCATACCGAATTCCTCGGTAAATACCGGTTTTGAGGTCAAAATATTGGGGTGACACGAATTCCCGCGTGGCCCCTTTAATTTCCAAATTTCACGGTTTGTTTTTTGCCTTTTTTTTCACTGAACAAGTTCCTGACGTCATCACATGCAGGGCGTGCACAATGAGGTCAGCTTCTCAAGGACAGACATGCTGTGAGAAGAATAATTACCAAGCCATTAACTTGCGGTCCGTTTCTATCTTTTTTCCAGCCAGGTAAGGTAAAAAAGTGTAGGATTAGAGCTCGGCTTGAGATACTTGTGGGTGCAAGTTAAGCTTGCACTTTTTAAGTTAGTCGTGAATTCATATTTTGTTTTCAAGCTGCTCTGTGTTAAAGCTGCATGCAGGCAATCTGCAAGAAACTTTGAATTATTTTATTTTAAGCTTGTGGTTCGAGATACTTGGCATTGCAGGGAATAGATACTTTTACTTAATGAAGTAGTGTGTAGTGTTATAGCAGCAGTTCTGTTAAGCTTACAGGCAGCAGCCGGATTTTCTGTTAGACTTTGAATTTGAACAACGGCATTGCGGCTCAACTCGAGATACTTGTGCATTTACTATTATGGCAGCAGCCTGATTTGTAGACATACTTAACTTGATGAGCTTGAGATACTTATGCATTTACTGTTATGGCAGCCTGATTTTCTGTTAAGCCAAACTGATCAGACTTTGAATAACGGCATTGCAGAGAAGAGATACTTTTACTTTTACTTAATGAAGGAGAGTGTAGTGTGTTACAGCAGCAATTCTGTTAAAATTACGGCATACAGATTTTCTGTTAGACTTTGAATTTGAACAACGGCATTGTGGCTCAACTCAAGATACTTGTGCATTTACTGTTATGGCAGGAGCCTGATTTGCAGAGATACTTTTACCTAATGAGCTTGAGATACTTGTGCTTTTACTGTGCCTGATCTTCTGTTAAGCCATACTGATCAGATTTTGAATAAGGGCATTGCAGAGAAGAGATACTTTTACTTTTACTTAAATTAAGTAGAGGGGCTCAGTAAAGAAAGGTGAATAACTTATTTTGATTGAATGGTGATGATCGGCAGCAGGCAAAAAGTCTTCAGATATTTCATAACTGCAGGGGGCTACAGATACTAAATGCATGTGGCTGGGGGACATACCTCTCAACCAATCAGGGATACATTTCAACAGAATCAGGGACAAAGACAGAAAAAAATCAGGGACAATCAGGGACACTTTTAAAATATCTGTGCTATTAACTTCAGATTCACAGAATCACAGCATATGAATTAATGTACATTTTGTGAGGTAAAAGAAATCTACAACTCTTAATTATTGCCATTATTCATTAAGTTTAACTCACCAACTTTCCTCCAAAAGTCACCAGTTTTAGGAGGGAATAAGAGGGACAGAGCTAAAATTTGAGTCAGAATCAGGGAAGTCCCTGAAAATCAGGGACAGTTGAGAGGTCTGTTGGGGGAGGCAAGATGAAACAGATAGTTTGGAACTTAATGTCTGCAAACTGCATTTGTAATGTATTGGTGGGCTGTTTACTTGCATTAAATACAGCACAGGCCTAGTACTACTGTTTGAGCTTATGAATAAATTGCTTAAGTGCCGATTTGCCGGTTCCAGTTGTATCACAATCGCGCCTATTACAGCTGAATCAAAAGCCAGTAATGTTTTTTACTTATTAATGCTGGGCTCTAAAGTTTGTTGTGTTTATGCATTGCTTTTGTTGCTCTGCCAGCTGCTTTTGTGTTGGTTTTCTAGCAGGTTGTAGTGAAATTAAATATTTTAGATATTTTTTGTTGTTTTTTTCCTCTCTTTCTGCATAAAGCTAGCTTAGAACTGGCAAAGTTTTTTTCTTACTCCTTCCAATTAATACCCATAACAGCATCCAAACACTTTTCAGACTGGCTTCCTTAACAGTTGATTTGCCAATTAATATTAGGAAGTAGGAGAAACAGAAATATATAAATAAAAATTATACTACTGTAGTTAAATCTAGAATAACCTACAGTAGAAATGTTATTTTTTTTTTCAGTTGTTGTTCATAGTTTGCCATTTACATTCATGTTTTAAAAACTGGTCTGGGAGAGCTACATTTTGGGAGCACGGTGTGAAAACTAGTTGTGGGAAACATAAAAAGGTATTGTCAATATTCACTTATAGTATAGGGGGTCCTGTTAATATTTTAGTTAAAGCAGTCAAAAGCAAGGAGTTGTATTTATTATCTATCTACAGGTACATCTAAAGAATGGTAAATGTAAAGTTAAACAGATAACGACTTAAACTGTAAAAGATTCCTGTTTCATAACATTTCTGTCTTAGATTCTTACTAAATACCTTGATATCATGTTTATATCTGTTTTTGTATTTATATTTCACAGACACACAACAATATTTCTCAGTGACACAGTGTCATCACTGAAAGGTCAAAGGCATGTTGCAATGTCAGCAAGACTCCTAAAAGTGAAAAAATGAATACTGCATTTTGATAATTTTCTTACTGTTGTCAACATTTGTGAAGTATCTGAGCTAATATATTAATCCATTCATCCATGACCTCTTTTTCCCATTTTTGCAGAGGGTCGGGTTGTTGTATCAACAGTGACAATTATCTTTAGCCAATGTTCACTGTGAACCTTACCTAAAGATGATTGTCACCGTTCTATTAAGATTAATAGCGTATGATGTTACAATTATTGATGTGGCCATATTTTGGTTGTCCTTTAGTTTGAGTTTGAAAGGTGGTATCCCACAAGTCCATTGGAGTGGGTGGGGTTACACAATTATGTATGCAAGTTTTATGTTAATCAGCGTACAGATTTGTACCTATTTTTCATGGGCCTTTGTCCAGATTTTTGATGTTTCCAGGTTGAGAGGTATGATCATCTCCATACTGGAAAATATTTACATGGAAATTTTTACACAGGAGTTTCTTTACTCCACAGAAAATTGCTATAATATCAAATAAATCTAGTCACAATTGTTGGAGATGTGATGAGAGTCTCTGTGCTGATTGGATACACATGTTCCTTGAATGCAGAGTGATTGTCCCATTTTGGCAGAAATTTAGAGATTTTATGAAGGCATTGTGGACTGACAAGTGTATAATAACAGGTGCACTTTTATTGTTTAATGCTCCAATACCAGATTGTATACCAAAGCCACAAGTGCATCTTCTCTGGTCTCTTTTGGCAATAGGAAGAAAAATGATCACTTCAAACGAGAAAACCAAAATAAATGTATCTTTTGCTGAATTTATATTATTGGCCAAAACAGTATGTACTAGAGAACTTTTAACTCATGCCTTTAGAGCGACAAGAATGACACACAGAAAGTTATCCTGGATGAAACTAAAAAAGTTATTAGATAAAATGTAATGATTTCAAACAGAATATACTAATGTTATGAGCATTTCTTTTTGTATATAGTTTTTAATATTTAGTGTTATGTTTATGTATAATTATTTGCATGGTATAAGAAGTTCATGATTTATGAAAATTAATAAAAAGAAAGTTTTAAAAGGAAATAACAAATACACGAAATGCTCACTCTGACCACCAGTCACTCACTTTTTTCTCCCACTCCAACCATTCATACCTCCAGCAGTGCCAGTGTACAATATACTCAGCAGATTAAAAACTATCTCTGGATGTGGCAGCACCAACGGAATTCCTCAGGTGCTATAAACAAAATGCCTTAGCCAGCTTACCTTATTCTTATCTTGTCAGTCACTAACTATATCCCTCCCCAGTTTATAAACTGGTGTCTCTCTGACCTTACCATTACTAATCATAAAGTTTACTGATGGGAACAGTAGTGCTTGAATTAATACCTTCTTGGTGGAATAGCTAAATATGGCTATGGTTAAAAGCCCATGAGTCTTCAAGCTGCTCTTATGTCCTCATTTCTTCATCTGACCCACAGTGTGCATCCTACCACCTTTCTCAGGCACTTCATTTCCATCACCTCTAGCTTCTTCAACTGCTCTGCCTTTACTGCCCAGGTTTCTGTCCCATACAGCAGTCCTGGTCACACCACTGTCTTGTGCACCTTACTTTTCAGCGCCTTTGGCATTCTTCTGTCATAGACTACTTCTGAGACTCTGTGCTAGTTGGCTTCAGCCCCCCTGATTCTAGCTTTGACCTCTTCATTCAGATTTCCCTTCTCCTCAACCACTCCTCCCGGATACTTGAAGCTATTTACCTGTTTCACTATCTTCCCTTCTATCTCAGTTCCCAGCTTCTTCTGATTTCCCCAATTTGCTGCCATTACCACCATCTTATTTGTGCTTAGTTTCATCCCATACACCTTCAGTTTTGAATTCCATTCCCCTATCCTTTGCTGAAGTTCTAACTCAGAGTCTGTGTGTACTGCCACATCATCTACATACAGCAGCTTTGTTGATCTGTCCCCTCCAACCTGTATGAACAGCAGTGGGTTCAGAGCTGAACCCTGGTGTGCAGCCACTCCCACTGGGAACCCCTCTGTGAGGCCAAACACTGTTCGTACTTGAGCCATTGGGTCCTTGTACATAGCCTGCACTAATTCTACCAATGTTTCTGGGACTTCAAACTACCTCAGTACTGCCCAAATCAGCTTTCTTGAGACCTTGTCATATGTTTTCTCCAAGTCTAGGAATGCCCAGTTGGATTTTTTCTCACCTGTAGCTTCTTCTTAACTATCTTTCTCACTGCAAACATCAGATGAGTTGTGCTGCATCCTGATCTGAATCTGAACTGCTCATCTCCCATGTTACATTCTACTACTCTGCATATCTGTTTATCAATCAGCCTCTCCAGAACTTTCATTCAGTGTTTTAGGAGTTTGATGCCTCTGTACTGCCCACAGTTGTGGATGTCCCATTTGTTTCTGCACACTGCTGTGAGTACACTCAGGAGCCATTTCTCCCCTATCTCACCAGGCATCTTTATCATATCTGCTGTGACCTCATCTGAGCCTGCTGCTTTCCCTGACTTCATTTTCCTTAGTGCTGTTCTTACTTCCTTTAGGGTGGGCTCCTCTTCTTCTGTCATTGTAAGCTGTTTCTGGGGCAGTACAGCTTCTGTTGTTTTTTTCTTCATACTCCTTCCATCTGCCTTTGATGTCCTGTGAACTGGTGAGCAGGTTGTTGCTGGCATCCCTTATGAAGGGTGTCTGACTATTTTCTTTACCTTTCTGTCTTTGCCTTGCAATCTGATATAGTTTCTTTGTGCCACCTACTGAGTCACTTTCCAAAAGCTGGTAGAGTGCTTCCAATGCCCTATCCTTTGCTATTGCAACTCCTTTCTTAACTTCTTTGTTAGCCAACCAGTATTCCTGCCTAGCCTGGTCAGTCTTATCTATCTCCCATTTTTTCCTGCACTCCTTCTTTCTTTTGGCCACTTTCTGGACTTCTGCATTTCACCACCAGCTATCCTTATATACCTTATTTCTATACCAGGCATGGACACATATCTGTTCTGCAGTCCTAACACATGAGTTTTTGAGGTGCTGGCATTCTTGTTCAACTCCACCTATTTCCTCTTCTTCTTGAGGTACTAGAGCCCTGGGTAATTCCTTGAAGTGTTATACTTTCTCTCCAGTCAACTTCCAGGTCTTCAGCTTGGACTCTGTTGACCCTAGAGCCTTCTCTGACCACTGCTTGCAGCTAATTGTGACAAGCAGTGGTTTATGCTGTGGACTGACTGTTTCCCTGGCAATGACTTTGCAATCATGGATTCTACCCCAGTGTCTTTTTCTTTCTAGGACAAAGTCTACCTGAGTTGCATGTTGGCTATTCTTGTATGCGATCTTGTAACTGTCTCTCTTTCTGAACCATATGTTGGCTACTATCAAGCCATTTGCCAGACAGATGTCTAGAATGACTTCTCCTTCTTTATTCCTGTTGCCCACCCATGTGGACCCAGGCAGTCTTATATCATGTTATGTCTGTTCCAATATGTCCATTCGTCACCCATTATCAACACCAATTCATGTTGTCCTGCTTTATCTAGTAGGTTCTGCAACTGATGTCTAAATGTACTATTTTCCTCACTATCACAACCCTGCTGTAGGGGATAGGCTGAGATTATGAATACTGCCCTATCATTACACTGGAGTCCGATTGCCAATTAATTCTGATGATATCCCTCACTGTCTTCTAATGCCTCTCTCTCACCATAATTCCCATGCCATTTCTAGCCTGTCCCCCTCCTGAGTAGTAGACTCTGGATCCCAAGCCAAGTGGCTTTGCTGCACTGCCCTTCTGTCATGTCTCTTGGATACATAGTATCCAGCCCCTACTGTATCATCATATCATCCCCTTCCAAACTGCATCATGTCAGTGAACCTACATTAAGTGCAGCAATTCTCAGTTCATGTTTGGTAGGTTGATTGGTTTTATGTCCAGCTTTTTTCAACAGAGTTATCCCAGGTAACCCAAGCTGGGCAAATAGACACCGGCCGGCCAGTAGCTTATTGACCCAGGACTGCTGGGTTTATGGCGGGTATACATTGGCCAATAGGGGCACAATCACCCCTCCCACCATTAGCGTAGGTCCCTGGTGTAGGTCGGAGTAGGATGGGTCCTCAACCCACTTATCACGGTAACTAACATGTCCAATTTGGTGACATTAGTCAACATGACTGAATCACCTAGAGCCAACTTTTATGCTGTTGAGTAACTAGCCCTGCCACAGCACACAGTCTGTGATCCGTGTTCTCCTATCTTGAGAATACTGCGCACCACAGTAGATGCCCAAAGTGACTTGTCTGTACAACCGTTCCCCCTACAGGACACCGTGTAAAGTCTTTATTTCTGCCCACAGCTCAATTTATTGGTGAGTTCTGAGATGGAAAAACTCAGCATATTTTTCAGAGGTGGGAGGTATCCCACAGAGATACAGGGAGAACATGCAAACTCCAAACAAGTATTGGTCAGAGGTCAGGATTGAACCTTGTACCTTGTGCATGAGAGGTGAAGATATTAACCCATTATGCCAGCTGGTCTTTAACATGGTCCTTCAAAGTAGCTAAAAAATTCCAGCTATCATTACCTACAGATCATTCCTAGAATCTAAGTAACAAATATTTAAAACCTACTTAAACAGAACAGAATGCTCTCCTTTATGTAACCCTACAGACCAGAATGTTGCCCTATCCCACTTCTTCAGTATCCTAAACAATGTACAAGACTAAATCTTCCATTGAGTAAAACATAAGACTGAGAGGGCAAAAATGCCCCTGGCTAACTACTGAGAGAAAATAATTGCTAATGGCAAGGGGGCAATGTCTAGCAGGAGTGGAAGAAACAGCCCACTAATTACCAACTTCATGAAGCATACATTCAGCTTAGTAGGAAAATCCGAATAGTCATTAATTCAGGAAAGTGCACTTATCTGAAGAAAATTAAAAGCTGTTACATGTAGTTCAAAGCAATATTGGAAAGAACTGAAACTGCTGGTGAGCAACACTGCAGACTGAAAGCAGTATGTAAGTATACCTGAAGAATGCCATAGTTTTGTTAATAGGTGCAATAACTTTCTAAATTAGACCATTAATGACCTTACAAAAAATTATCCTCTAACCAAATCCCTTCCCCTATACTACAGTCCGCACAGTCTCTATTGCCCCAATTATACACCCTCACACTTTCAAGTGATACCTTCTACTTCAGGCAGTTTAGGGAAAAAGAATTTACAAAAAGTGCTACTCAAATTAAATTCCAGCTCCAGCATAAAATATATTAACTGCGTCCCTCTTTCCTTTAAATGGCACCAGCCTTAATTTCCAAGCTAGTCATGTGTCTTCAATCTGTCCTTCTCTACTAGTATTTTTCCCATATGCTTCAAGCCCTCAGCCATAATTCCACTTCCTAAGAAGCGTATTATCAAGGAGTGCAAAGACTATAGACTATAGCCAATTTTTATCGTATAACAAAAAAATTTTAAAAACTAATCTATAAGCAAATGTTTGAACACATAAACATGTTCTTATTTAGGTTGCTCAACATTGATTTCAAAATTCTTTCAGTACTAAGACAGCATTGTAAACTGCTACTGAATCAGTGATCCGAATTCTACTTCTTCTCGATCCTCATGCATTCTGATCATCTTTATCATCACTGTGATACCCACAGAGAACTGATCACAGCACTGACATTACACTGGCAATCCTCTGGAAATGTTTGTTATATATTCTAGCACTTCTTTATGTATCAAGGAAAGCATTCCAGGGCAGGCATCCGGTGGCCATGTTGTAAGATATAAATGACATAACTAAAGTATTAGTTTAATATATATATATATATATATATATATATATATATATATATATATATATATATATATATACATAGATAGATATAGATATAAAACCATCACTAAGCTACTAAAGTGTACCAAAATATTATTTGAGAATTATTATTATTTGAGAATATTAAAAACTAAGGCTAAAACTTACCTAAGAATTTCACTTGATAACCATCTATGAGGTAATCCATCCACAAAATGCTACACAACTGATTTAAATCCCTAATTTGTAAGTTCAATAGACAGTTTATGTGCTTACCACATCACATTATATTGGATGGGAAAAACTAACCCAAGTGAAAAAAAAAACACTTTTATAGTCTAAGATTAGGTGACTTTAGCACATGCCATGAAACTCAGGATATTTCTTTTCTCACAGAGTGCAACCCAACATATTCCATATACCTACACGTATGTATGTATATTTGATGAGATGAGAGACAAAAATATAAGAAATGTTAAAGATGTTGAACTACATCTTTGAAAACTGAAATAAACAAGCAGGAAAGACAAATTTAACAAAGTGTGAGACATTTTCAAATAAT
This sequence comes from Protopterus annectens, assembly GCF_019279795.1. Classification (NCBI taxonomy): domain Eukaryota; kingdom Metazoa; phylum Chordata; order Ceratodontiformes; family Protopteridae; genus Protopterus; species Protopterus annectens. The sequence continues at coordinate 183,928,483 of NC_056725.1, read as the reverse complement.
TGATGAAAATGCATATTATAAAGATATTACGCATAATATGAAACCATTTTACAGTTACATAAGATATGATAGGAGTAAAGACATCCAAATCGATAAACTGTGTATAAATTCAAAAATGCATTCTCATATACAATAGAGTACACATATTTTACAAAATCTTATGAAAAAATAGTTTGGCTCCAAAAAGGAAGTGATAAATTATCTTAATGACATCCAGGTAACTTCAGATACTGAAATTAAATCAGATTATATTGAAAAAGAACTACATAAACTGACTCAAAGAAAGCATGGGGAGGAGATATAATTAATAATAATAATAATAATAATAATAATGACCTGAGAACACTTCAGCATGAACTTACAGTACCACTATATCTGTTATTCACTGGGTCATCTAAGTATGAAGAGATTCCTCAAGATTGGAGACATGCACTAGGTTAAATCTATCTTTACGGGAAAGGGAAACAGGATAAACCCAGAGTCACACAGGCATATACATTTACTGTCTTGGGGAAAAATAATGGAGAATGTTATTTTGGATAAATGATTGTCAGAGTTACAAAGGCTGGGATTTGAATCCATTTATCAGCATGCATATGTCAAAAACAGATCTGTAACCACTGTAACGTGATGTTCTATAACAACATAATAGCAACTATTAATGACAAATTGTGCCATGATGTCATTTATATAGGCTTAATTTCAGCCTTTGATAAGGTGATACACAAAACACTGATGAGTAAATTAGAACAGTTAGGTATTGATGCACTCTTGATATGAAGGAGAGGTGCATGTCTTACAAATAGTACATGGCAAGTATCACACAGCAACTGAACAGATGAAAGTCTAGGTTATAGTCAGGGTGTCCACAGGGCTCTGTCCTAGGCCTGTACTTGTTTGGGTTGTATCTTTCACATCTATCTTTTTTTTATCTAAGGTGTTGTACAGTTTGTATGCAGATGACTTGAAAATACGCAAATTGTTTATATTTGTTGCAGATAGGTCATGTTTGCAAAATAACTTGACTAAATTGAAAATTAGGGCATAGGAGAATAATATACTGATTAATACATCAAAAACTAAGAGTGTGAGATTTGGGAGGCATAGTTTGAAAGGTGAATAATGAATACACCACACAGTGATTGAAACTGTAGATTCATTAAGGACCTGAGTATATGGGTAGATCCAGGTTTGAGTTGTTCTAATAATATCAATAAATTGGTTATTGATGGTATAAAAGACCAACATATCTGGATTTGTACAGTGTCTCAAACAGAGATTTAAGAGGAGATCTTATTCTTGTATACAGGGCATTTGTGACAACTACTTTTGGGAATGTTTGTGGTTATTAAAAAGTAGTAGAGAATCATCACACAACCCATGTAGAGGATTATTTAGGAATGAGAGATGTACTAATTGGTTTTCTCGGACAGTAGCTGATGAATGGAAGCGACTACTAAATTTTATTAAAGCAAGCACTAGTTTAGATATTTTTAATAACAACTTGAACACATTTTATGGGAATGACTCTTGGTATATTGGCAAGCTAGAATTATTATTACTATTGCCTATGCCTGAAATATTGGCATGTATATGAATGCATACATTTATACATACATATATACATATATATATATATATATATATATATATATATATACACACACATACATACAATGGATATAAAAAGTGCACACACCCCTGTTAAAATGCCAGGTTTTTGTGATATAAAAAAATGAGACCATACTAAATAATTTCAAAACTTTTCCCACCTTTAATGTGACCTATAACCTGTACAATTCAATTGAAAAAACAAACAAATCTGTTAGGGTAAAAAAATATAAAAAATTAAAAATGTACAATAAGCTGTTGCGTAAGTGTGCACAGCCTTAAACTAATACTTTGTTGAAGCACCTTTTGATTTAATTACAGCATTCAGTCTTCTTGGGTAGGAGTCTATCAGCATGACAAATCTTGACTTGGCAATATTTGCCCACTCGTCCTTGCAAAAGTGCTCCAAATCTGTCAGATTGCAAGGGCATCTCTTGTGCACAGCCCTCTTCAGGTCACCCCACAGATTTTCTATTGGATTTAGATCTGAGCTCTGGCTGGGCCATTCCAAAACTTTAATTTTCTTCTGGTGAAGCCATTTTTTGTTGATTTGGATGTATTTTTGGGATCATTGTTGTGTTGAAAGGTGAAATTCCTCTTCATCTTCAGCTTTCTAGCAGATGCCTGAAGGTGTGGGCCAAAAGGGACTGCTATTTGGAACTTTTCATAATTCCCACCACCTCGTCTAAACCCCCAGTTCCAGCTGAAAAAACACAACTCCAAAGCATGATATTGCCACCACCATGCTTCACTGTGAGAATGGTGTTCTTTTGGTGATGTGAAGTGTTGTTTTTGTGCCGAAAACGTACCTTTTGGAATTTTGGCCAAAATGTTTAACCTTGGTCTCATCAGACCATAACACATTTTTCCCACATGCTTTTGGGAGACCTGATGTATTGTTTTGCAAATTTTAGCCAGGCCTGGTCTGTTTAAGAAAAGGCTTCTGTCTTGCAACCCTACCCCATAGTCCAGACATATGGAGACTATGGTAGATTGTTGTCACATGTAATGCACAACCAGTATTTGCCAGAAATTCCTGCAGCTCCTTCAGTGCTGCTCTAGGTCTTTTGGCAGCCTTCCTGACCAGTTTTCGTCTTGTCTTTTCTTCACTTTTGGAGGGACATTCAGTTCTTTGCAACATCACTGTTGTCCCATATTTTCTCCACTTTTTGATGACTGTCTTCACTGTGTTCCATGGTATATCCAATACTGTGGACATTTTTTTGTACCCTTCTCCTGACCGATACCTTTCAACAATGAGATCCCTTTGATGCTTTGTAAGCTCTATGCAAACCATGGCTTTTGCTGTAGCAGGCAACTGAGTAAATGTCAGGAAAATCCTACTAGGACAGCTGAACTTTATTTGGGGTTAATCAGAGTCTCTTTAATTGATGGCAGGTGTGTACCCAAGAAGACTGAATGCTCTAATTAAATCAAAAGGTGCTTCAACAAAATATTAGTTTAAGGGTATTCACACTAATGCAACCAAAGTATTCTATTTTTTATTTTTTATATTTTTCAACTAACAGATTTGTTTGTTTTTCAATTGAATTGTACAGGTTATAGGTCACATTAAAGGTAGGAAAAGTTTGAAATGATTTATTGTGGTCTCATGTTTTTATATCACAAAACCTGACATTTTAACATGGGGTGTGTACACTTTTTATATCCGCTGTATATATATATATATATATATATATATATATATATATATATATATATATATATATATATGGGTCTAATTCAAATTAACGAAAACCCACTTACCAGAAAATGAAACAGATTTTAACAAATTACCATATTGCCGAAACCTTTTGCAGGGTAAGTATCCAGTTAACCAACATGGAGAAATTTACCCTTTCCCACACTATAGTGTGATTTCTAGGAGTTGGTATTTTTAATTAGGGAGTTGTGGGGGGTGCAGCGGTGTGTTTCTTCTTGAAATATTGGTCAGCTGGATACTTACCCTGTAAAAAATTTCAGCAATATAGTCATTCATCTTCAGGTAAGTGTTTTTTTGTTAATTTGAAGTAGACCCATATATATATATATATATATATATATATATATATATATATATATATATATATATATATATATATATATGTTCCTTTATAGCAGTTATTGAGGGCTGTGTGCATTGCAGAGGTGGGTTGTGCATGGCAGGCTACCACTGCAGCTCTGATAGCTTGACAGCTTTGTTATTTGCACTTGGGTGTAAGCACAATTACTTGGGTGTAGTATCAATGTAGTCATTCAGTTCAGATGGCAACTGTTGCCATTAAATTGTATTATTTATGTGGAGCTTTTTATTTGCTTAGGTATTGCAATCTTGCTTCATTTTTGTCCATGAATTACATCCAGGCATTTCCAAATTTCTATTTTTTTTTTTGCATACTAGCGTTATGCATTATGAACCATGCATAAGAAACCCACTCATGATCATCAAATAATATGGTTGCTGCTGCCAGAAGCAAAATGTATACTAAATGAAACAGCCTATATCAGAAATATGAATGTAGAAATAAGGGTTGCTCATGGTGAAACAGAAGAAATGGGGAATAACAAAAAGGTAGCTAACTTGTCATTGTTTTATTTCTGAAGAAGTCTCTATTGGAGATGAAAGCGCTAAAATGGATTATTAAAGTGCTTGCATTTTTTTCTTATTGTGTTATTCGTCAGTACAAGTTTTTACAACATTAGTGGTTCCGTACAAGGTTTCGGCTATTCTTTTGTTTTAGTTTTCAGTTTTTGGTTTTTGGTTACGTTATTAACTTGTCATTGTTGACATTAATATAATTCTTAGTTGTGAAAAAAAAACATGCATTGGATAAATAAATGGAGTAAAATATCTTTTGTGGATATATTATGAGTTATGTTATTAGAAACATACTAAAAGGAATACATTTGTGAGGTTAAACAGGGGATGGGTCTTGAGAAGCACTGTCAAAAAGAAAAAAAAAACAGGCTACAGAATTATTTGAAAAGAATAAATGTAATGAAAGACGGATAAGCCAAGCAGATTCAGTTAAAGCTTTTAATAACTACTTTGCCTCGGTTTTTACAGTAGATAAAATTGACTATTCCATATGGGGGAAATGGCATGCTAAACAATAAAATGAGTAGAAGATGAAGAAGCCATTTTGGAGTTTTTTATTGGGAACTGGATAAATGTCATCCTAGGATTATGAGATAGTGAGTTTGTATGCTGACAAGATAATTTGCAAGGGATTCTCATGATTTTTGTGTAGTAGGGACATACCTTGCTACAGCAATTCCAGTTTTTAAAGGGTAGTAAAAAATAAATCCAAGTAATTGCAAGTAGATTTATTCTGTATGGAGACCACTCAACAGATGGGAAATTACCAGCTAGATCACAAATGAGAAATTAGACATTTTAAGGAGCTAAGGTACACATGTGAGATGAGCCTAAACGAGCTGTGAGTGATTCTTGGGGGCACTACAAGAAATGAGTAGACTCCCATTATTAAATGTAGTGGTACACCAAGACTGCATGATGGTGACAGGTCTGCATTTGAAAATGTGGATTAAAGAAGTAATCAGATAATTACAGGTACATTCGATCTGTTTGTCTCACTACTATTTCAGGAAACTTATGATAAAATTTTAGCATAACAGGATATAGAGTTGCTGAATGATAGAACTTTTGCTAGGGAAAGCATGGCTTTCTACAGCAGGGACCATGCTATTCAACACTGATGCAATTCTATTCCTTAGGCAGCAAAGATGTGGCCAGATGGGACCCTTTTTTCCTCCTAACTGGACATCATCAAAATCTCTGATACTGTGGAGACTGGCAAGAAAATGAGAGGTTTAAAGAGGTCAGTGGTTAGGAAACATTTACAATCATAAATGCAGAATAGCTGTTTAGGGGAAGCATCAGAAAAAAATATTACGATGATATAGAGATGATTGCCAGGATTAATTCTGTTATGGCTAGGGCTGACTGTAAGCAGTAAAGGGTTATGCAAGTTAATCAGGGTATTCCATGTAAAACATACTTTCTTGGTGTGGCAACCCTAAGAGGACAAACACAAAATGGGTTTTGGGGTAACAGCCACAGTTAAACTGAATCAGGCTATGCAGTATGAAGTAAAGTTTGTGAAATAAACCACGTAGCTGGGGTACATAACATAGGAAATGAATCTCCATAATGTTCTGATTGTCCTTCAGGTACATTTAAGGAAACATCTGATTAACTGTGTGAAGTTCTGAGAACTGTATTGAATAAGGGAAATCAGATTAGCCGAAAGTGTGGATGGACTAGGTTATGAAGAGAGAATGAATTGAGACTGAAGAAGTGAGCAGGTATATATCAGAAGAGACAAGAGACAGAACATATGATTTGGAATTGCTTAACTGTTTGTGGGAGCTAATGATATTGGTGGAAAGGCAGAGGGGTGATAAGAAGACCTGCACAGGAAATGAAAAGGGGACAGTTCAAAACATAGTTGATACAGCTGGTTTGGAAAAATACGACTTCATGGAAAGAGTGGTAGCATCATGGAATATGCTACATGAGGCAGTGACAGAATGCATGCTATCTGGGAAGGTTAAATATTACTAAAGTTGGGCAAAAACAATATGGACAAGTCTGGAGAAGAATCATTTTACACATATGAAGTACAATTATTGACATCAACTTACTAGACCACGACTTTTTTTCTTTTAACATCCTCTGCATGTTTGTAAGTCAGAGTGGTAGTGGTCTGTGTTGAAATGAATTGGATAAGTAACATGAATAATTGGAGTTCTTAGGAAAACTGATAACAGGATGTGCAGGATCATCAGTCTGCCTATAGTAGAGAAGTGGAGAATGGATTGTCCTGTAGACAACTGATAAGGCCAGTGATTGTTGGCTTATTTTAGCCATCTAAGTAAAATTATATGAAGATATAATATCATTGATGATACAAACCTAGAAGCTATGAAATATAAAAGGGGAGGGCTGATAGAAAAACATAGATAAATCCAAAGAATGAACAGTTAAACATTACTGGTAATTTATTGCAAAGGAGTATACTTTTAGGCATAGTGGATGCAAAGCTGTGAATGAAATTGTGTGTTTTGAGGGAGTTCATGTGGTAGGATAGCAAAGGAAAATAAGCTAAGAATACCAAAAAACACCTTCATTAAGTCAGTCAGCAAATTGCAGAACAGTAGTAGTCAAAGCCAATGAAATTTTGTGATGTATATCTGGAAGAAAAAAAATGATTCTGACATGTTTTTGAACATATATATGTGTCTTTGGTAAGACCATATATGGTATTTTACTTCCAGCTTTAAGGGCCCTCTTGAAGAGTGATTTTAAATTGGAGGAAGGGCTGAGAATAGATTTACGAGGTGGAGAGCACATTCAGTAGGGTAGAACTGGGAGTTAAAGATAAAGTGGAAGACATTTGTCTTAAATAGTAGTTAAATAGTTTAAGGGTATGGAAAATATATCCGATATTAAGAGACGTGTTTGATTAAAGAGTAGTAAATAAATGGAATGACTTAAAAGGATAAAGAGCCGAGCTACAATTTGTCAGCTGAGTCACTTGGGGAATGGTAATTGTGCAAAGGTTAGCTGAGCATTTATTTTATAGGCATTGCTCTTTGTTTGATCCTTTGGCTTTTAATGTGTTTCAGTATTAGCATGAGGTTTATGTAATAGTAACAAACAGTGTTCGCTAGATACTTTTCATGTCAATTGTTCTTGCTTTATTGAAGCCTAAGGTCTTCTATTAATGCTGACTGTTTCTTTAGTCAGTTTCCCTCCATTTTTCTTTCACCCTCCCCACTTCTATGATCTTTGAGATATGAGAGTGGGACAACCTTTTCCAGTGCTGACACTTAGGTGTAGTTATTCCCTCACCACATTGTAAACTATCCTAAATGTCTGACTACACTGGCACTGCTGCTAGGAAGTTGAAACCCATTGCTTACATTCTGGGACAGATACCTTTCCATTGATGAGGCTCTGTTTAAACCAGCAGCAACTACACCTAATCCCTTCCTTCTGTCTGCATTACTTGTCCTAGCTAAAAGCCCAGATGGTATCCCTGCTGCTGTCCCTGGTCAGTACATGCTCTCCAGCTGCATTTCCATGGCCATGCATTGCCTTAGCAGTTTCCTTTGCAGACCTGCTGGACAGTGTATTTGTTAAGAGCATATACGACCATTCAGTGGCTGCAGCTATTCCTGTTTGTTGACAGTAGTGTGGACATCATGTATTTCTGGTGTTACATGAGATATGCATGCTGGTATATAAGTGTCATGTTCATACAATTGTGTGTGTGCTTTGGTATGTGTGCACATGTGTATGTGGCTTGTATGTGTGCAGATGTCTATTTGTAAACAGTTTCACAATAAAACAGTCACTTAATTTAGTTTAACAGATTTGCATATACAGAAGAAAAAAATGTTCATTGCAATAATTTTACATGTTCATAAACAATCCGTTCTTTTTGACACTGGTATCCTTTGTTAAATGCTCCAAGAAAAATCTTCAATATTGCAATACCTGAGTAATGTACTGGAGTAGGTTTGTTTACTGGTTGTATGGCTCCCTCAGGAAAGGTGTATCTGCAGATGTGCCCTTAAAGATTACTCAGAAGGAGCAAGGTGTACCACAGTCATCTCCTACTACATTTGTATCACTCTTTCATCGAGAGTGGTCAGCAGTGTCTCCTATAACTGCTGCCCACTTTATCTGTACCATAGATTTTTTGAGCTACCTAGTCCACTGACTATTCTGACTTGTGTCAGTATACCATTCTAGCAGAGTTCCTTTCAAAGAAGTAAGACTTCAAGTACAGCATATAATTTTCTTTTAATGAAACAAGTGGGGAACTTCAATGAATGTGCTTGTCACCTTCATTTGCAGTCTCTATCAGTTCTATAATTATGTCCATTAACTTTCTATGGTCCTAGGTGGTCCTAGTTTTGCCTGCATCTGTTAAATTCCCATACTAATGTTCATTGAATAGAATCCTAGTCTGAAATCAGTCAATGTAATTGCCAAATTCCAAAATAGAAACACTTTTCCTTTAGTACAGTGATTGCATTTCTGGAAACACTTCTCTACTCTGTTTGCCTAATTCCTAAAAGTATTGCTCCTTTTAAGATTTAATCTCAAACAAAATACTCCAACTTTTGTCTAATCATCTAAATATTATCATGATCATTTCTTGCCCTTCTACCATTTTATAATGCATCCCAGATGTACATGTACATGGTTACCCTTTTGCACAGTTCCTATCATTAATAAATGAACATTTTTCTTAGCATGTTTTACATATTTATGTACAATTTAGAATCTAATCGGTTTGGGAGTGCATTCTGTAATTATGCCCTTCATAGTCAAAGTTTCATTTGATTTTTTTGATAATATTGTGATTATATTTTCTATTACAGTCCACAGGTTCCTACTGATTAACAATAACTTTTTCTATTCCATTTGAGCATTCAGCTAAAAATACCAACCCTATTCACATCATGTATAGCTCTGTTATTGCTATTTACATTTCAATTTCTGAAACTAAATGCTAGGTAATGTTACCAGAGGTCTCATATATCCCAGATTTTGTTTTGTTTGTATAGGTTCAGTGAATATCTGATACAGACTTTTCATGTGCCTCTATGAACATAAGCTTGGCCAAAACAGTCATCCTTTGAAATGCTGCTGCAGGTTGAGAATTTGAATAGAGGGATGCAGTAATGTAGGGTGTTCCATGGTATTCAGGAAGATACCTGCTACAGATTCCATAAAATAATTGTTTAAATGTAGACATCTTATTGCCTCAGTTCTCTGCACCCATACTGCATAATTGTTTTTGTCACTCCAAATTTCTCCTCAGTATTTTATTTATTGTTATTATTATTTCATGCCTAATGTGATATTATAAATACTGTATTTGCTGCTTATGCACAACACTGTATATATCAGGTATATTTAAGTAGTTAGACCTCACTTAGAACTAGTATTGCTAAAACTGTTTAGTTTAATAATTTGTAATTTCTCTGCCTTTGGCATATGTCATTATGTGCATTCTTTTTTGCTTCAGTTTTGAATGTGAAGTTACAGTTCCTGTTATTTTTGTTCTCTGCACCATTTTATGTTCTTACTGTAATTTTCTGGCATGCACTTGTAAAATTTTCTCCTCGAGCCTTTGCTGAAAATGGGTTTACCCAGTTAAACTATCCCAGTTAAAAAGGAAAATAAATCAATTAACAAAAATATCATGAACTGCCATTTTCTTATTCATTAAATTAGCTATCTATTTTTTTTTTGCTAGTCTCTAACAAGGTACAGGATGCAAATCAAGAAATATTTTTTGTCTTGTACGTTTTGAGAGTATATGCACCTTATAGTAGAGACATTGGTGACTTAGTACCACTGACAACCTCCAAATGAATTTTATACTTTCCTGTAAGATGTTTTCTTCCTATATCTGGCAAAGGCAATTAGTAGTAAAGTTAATGAAAGACAAACTTGTTGAGTTCTTTATGGAATATTTTATCCCTTTTCTGGATCATAGCCCTAATGACCATTGACAAATCTTCCTTGCAAGAGGTTATCTTTATAGTACAGAGGAGCCAGTAACTTCCCAATTGGAAGTCAGTCAATGACTGTTACCTGTTTTTTCTTTTTGGTTTACCACAAGACCTCATTATTGATGTGTGACATTGATATGTTTCAGTGTAGAAATGTACAATGATATAATAGTGCTGAATCCTGGTATCAGATATATACTCTTAACAATAAGGTCTGCTGACCATCTGATTAGGAATTAGGTAGTGAGCAGCAATGCACTAACCTCCTCTGGGAAAAGAGAGTCATTCTAAGGGACTCAGCCATACATCACAAGCCATTCATTCTGATACCCACATTCAGCCTGATGGCCAGGTAGCAAATGACAAAAGTTACATTTTGACACTACCTCTTAAGCCAATGATATATATTTTTTATTTTATCTCTGTCAGACTGTTGGGTATATATACAGAAGGTACCAAATCAAACATGACTCAAATGATTGACCTCAGCTTTAAGAATGTGTATAGAAAAATATTTAAAAATATCTGCTTTTTCTAGAAATTGTGGGAACTGAAAATGCTGTACACAATGACTGAAGTTTTCAGTTTTCAGAGGAAATTTACTTAATTCTCACAACTGCTTGAAATTGATTTTTCAGTATTTGCATGCACACACCAGGATCTTTTCTACATTTGTCCTCCATTCTTCAGAACAGGATCACGTTCTTCTCTCTTTACTTGGTGCTGTGACCACTGGGGTAGTTCATAGGCCAAATGATACAGACTCCAAACCAGATTTCCTTTTCATATACTTTATCATGAATGTATTACTTAAAGATCTCTGTGTCAAATGTGTTTCAGGGTCATTGTGCAAAAGCATTTTCAAATTTCATGAGTAATTTATACACCTTCCTGTGAAGCCTTGAAAAAAGGAGTTGTCTATACTTTATATATATTCTTCTCTGTTTCACCAGGGTCTTTGACTGGCTGTGTTGTACATGAGAAGACATAGAATTTTCACTTTCTCATCTTCTGTTCAAAAGTGCATGCTATTACCTTCGTACAAACTCTTTTTCCCAAGGAATTTGTATTTGCTTTTTACTGAATTTTCAGTCATTTGATACTTTGTAGCATAATAAACTCTTATGAATAACAGTGCTGCTGTCTATGTCTGCATCATTACTAGTATTATAGTAAAATCCAATTATCTGGCCAAGTGAGCCGTGTTCAATAAAATAAGCTAATGGCAGTACATTGCACTTGATATGCTACAAATCTGAAATTTGGATTCTTTGGAACAAACTGATTCATACCTTTTCTTTCTGCTCCTGGTCCAGATATTTTCAATAGCTCTTCTGACAGAAGATACTTAACTTTGTTGGTCTTTTAACTGTCATAAGTTTTGTTTTCTAAATGAGTTGCTTTTCTAACTGTATAAAATGCCTTATCAAAATGTGACATTCTGTCTCAAGGTCAGAACTATGACACATGTTACACTCTCACAATTTAGTTATACAAGGCCAAGGAGTGCTATCAACCATGATAAAATATTTATTTTTCTAAAAACAATGAACACTATATACTATAATCCATACTTAAACAATGGCATTTGATTTTCTCACGTATTTTACAGTACTTACATTTATAAATTTTAAATATCAATAGCCATAGTTAAAAATAGTCATCAGTCTTGTGGAACTGTTTTGTATTTAACTGGTATGTAGCTTTTGATGGCAATGTTGTTGCAATTCAGATAAAAATGCTAACTTTTTTATTCCTGAAGAAAGAGAAGCATTAAAACAGATCTATTAAATAAACAGCGACTTCCACTTTGAGGGTATATCTGTTATGTAAAAGGTAACCTCACTGGAAATCTTGTACTGTGTGCTTTGTCCTTTACAAATAGAGCCAAAGTTCATTTTGTAAATATTGCAAAAATTAAAACTTTGGTGTGATTACAGTAATGAATATGTGATCAAACTATTTGTTAATTCATTCTTTTATTATCTATTTAATCCAGTTCAGAGTCACAAAAAGCAAAAGCCTATTCCAACATTAAATGAGCTACCCTGTACACATTGTCAGTCTGCCATTAACTTGTTCAGCAGGGCAAAAATACTGATCTGAAAATAATTGTTATGTCTAATTTTTTTTTTCTGACCTGCAGATCTTATTTTATAGTATATAAGCAAACTTAGAACTGTAATGATCCCAAGTCCATCATTTTAAAACTAGATTTTTTTAACCTTTCTTTGGTACAAAGGGAGGTAAAGAAGGTTTATGAATGAAATGTCAGTGAACCTCTTCTGATATCAGATTCTGGTATTCAGAGAACCAGCTGTGGGTTATAAACAAATTAATGCACTGATACAGCTATTCTTTTCATAGGAGAGGTAGGAGGGACAAAAGGGTGCAGCCAAACTTTTTCAAGAACCACATCTTATACGGATATTTATATACATATGTCCCTGAATAAATATGTTGAAAGACATTTCTTTATTCACCACAGAATGATGTTTTAAGAGCTCTATAGTTTACCACTGCCACTATAAACTGGGGTGGCTGGAGGGCAACTAGGCAGTGCAGTCTTGGGCAACCTAAAGTATACGGCCTGAGGAAAAAAATAGATGTGTGGATAGATAGACAGACACACAAAATATCTTGTTAGAGGGAAGAGTGCCCTCAAACAATTGACAGAAAGTTTGCAATTTGTCTTCCAGCTGTGAAATAGTAGACGAATACATAAAGCAGAGAATACAAGGTTTACGGTATCACGGTCAGTGTTTCCACAGTCACATGTAGTATATTCATCAATAAAAACACTGGAGTGTACTTGTTTCTAAGCAATATCCTACTGAGCTAGTTAAGTGATTGACCTGAAATGGCAGTTGCTGCCTTCCTGAAAGAGCTTAACAGTATAAAAAAGAGCAGCAGTAACAGTTATCTGTTAAATAAAATTAAAATGCCACAAACGCAAAGGCATGTCAACGCTAGCTCACTTACTCAGAGCTAACAAACCTCATCAAAATACATTACTGTCAGGATTAGGAAGAAAGGCACTCAGTTTACTATTGAGAGCTAGGCTCCTATCTCTTTAGGGTCAGTGACGGTACCCTCCTGGAATAATGATGCATTTCTAATATTACTCAACGTCTGTCAGAACAAAGCCCTTGCCTGCTCTTCCCTCGGTTTTGGCTGCCTCTAAGCCACTGTCATGCTTTCTGCCTTGTACAATAGCAATTGTTGACCTGTCTTCCTTGAGGCACACACACAGACACACACACACACACACACACACACACACACACACACACACACACACACACACACACACACACACGCACGCACACACACACACACACACACACACACACACACACACACACACACACACACACACACACACACACTAGTGCATGTATGCATACAGGTAAGTGTGCACATATACACACATGTCTGCACACACACACACACACACACACACACACACACACACACACACACACACACACACACACACATGCTTCTCTTTGTGATATTCATGAACAAGATATCAAAGTGCAGACAAAAGGTGTGTGTTTGTGTTTTCATATTTCACTGTCTGGTTCTGGTCCTGCCTTGCCAGAGTAGGGCATGAAAATCCTTGTTAAGAAAAGACTGGGCAACTAGCAGCCTCCCATCCTGAGTTGCTGGATGAATTGCCAGAACATTTCTGAGACCATCCATTTTCCATGGCCTTACCAAACTCCTTCCACACCTGGTCCTTTGGTTCAGTCAGTAACTTATCTGTTGCCTTTCTGGCCTTTTGGTACAGATCAGAGCAGCAGCATAAAGGGAAGTGCTGCACTCCGGACTATATCATCCTGCAGATGACATGTTAAACAGAGGACCCAACTGCTTGAGTTAGTGGTTGCTTAGCTAGATGGAAAAGATCCCATGGCACCTATCAAAAAGAGGTAAGTTCCCCATTGCCCTGGCCAAATTTCCCCTTATAGTATAAATACCATCTTGGGTCTTCCCTGAAAAGAGGCTACTAGCCTAGTGGGATTAACCCAGTCAATAAAGGATAAATAAATAAACAAAATTAGCCAAATCTAAGAATCATTTTTCCCTGCTACCATCACTTAAAACACCTGTTTCCGTAACATGTCATTTTCTTTCACTGCTGTTTTTTACAAGCAGGACCTTAAGTTTACTGTTATGACAAGTGCTAACCACAGTTTGGTCACAGCTTTTTATTACTACTTCAACTATTCAGGTCTTAAACAGGATTTGATTTAGACTTCGCATCCCATTGTTCCCTAGTGTAACAGAAAAGCTGTTCTTGAGGTGGAAGTTGAGTTCACCCTATACAGAATCAGATGTTCTTACACTACGTTTACAGCATGCTTAAAAATCATGTCTGAAAGTACAAAACAGCCTTCATTTTTTCCATATAAAAAGTGTTTGCATGCATAATGATATAGTTTTCTGCTGAACTGTTAGTTTAACAGTTTGACAATTACATCACTAATTTACAATTACTTACCAGCATCCAGCATTATTAGATCTGGAAGCCAGCATCATGTAACCGCCCCTTACCTTCCCATGAATATTAATGCCATAAACATGGCTTACTACATTTAGTCTTCTGCATTCAGAAGCAATATCTGAAACTTAACATTTTATTAAAGGCTTCAAAATACACTTTTATTTTCATACAAAAAGTGTTCGCAAGCATAAAGATACATGTGAAGACTTTTTTGTTTGAAAAGAAAAGGATGTTTCATACCTTTAAACATGGCATTTAAGCTTCTCAGGCCTGTCCAGCCATTTTGCCAGCACCCTGACTCATCTCATAACTTAATGATCATTAGTGGACTTCTCAGCTTCCATCTTGATCAACATCTCCTGCCGTTTCAGGTTCTGCTGCCTCAGGTCTGATGACATGTCTTCAAGCACAATGTTATGGACAGTCTATAACAATCGCAGACATCCAGTAATAATGACTTGCTGATTGGATTCCAAATAATTCCCACCAGGCATCTCCATCATTCCATACATGCAGTGAAGTCTCCCAGAAGTGCCGAAAGATCTGTATATGTTACCAAACAAACACTGCACTCTTGGTTTCTAAAAGGCAAAATAGGCTGAATAGGTATAAGGTGCATATGCAGAAATTAGATAGAGTTTTAAGGTGACATTCTTACTTACTATCACAAACTTTGAATGAATGGCCTCCTGCTGGAGGATTATGAGTATATATATATATATATATATATATATATATATATATATATATATATATATATATATATATAACTTCCAAGGGTCTTTCTTGTGTGTTAGATGCAGAGCTGGAGGGAGATCACCCTACCCTATAAGTCTGGTTTCATAACTAATATTGTGTGGACAGGTAAGACCACCTAAGTATAACTTGTGAATTTTCACTTCCCACATAATCTCTAGCTCTGTCCCCATCAGAAAGGTGATTTGTACATGGCCAAACAATCAATTTCTATTGATGGAGTCTAGTCCTGTTTTTCCATCCAACATCTTCCTGCCACTTTATTGGCAACTCTTCTGATATCTGCTCCTTGACATGTGGTTTGTGGATCTACATAGGGGGCTTCTTCCAGTATTTTGGGTTGAGCCTGGCTAGATGGGTCACCTAACCACCATGCACTTATCAAAAAAGACACTATCCCAGGCCTGGCTTTAGATCTGGTTCTAAGGTCTTTTTTTCTGGCAAGGTTCTCACAGTCTTTAACAGACATCAAAGATGGCATTGTTTGTCTGCCCTTTATCTTAGAATAATTTGCTAAGGTTGACCCTACCAGGAACAATATGTGAAGGTAGGACAGAATTAAAACACTGGCCTGTGGTAATTAATGATACATGACAGTGCAATCCCTTTTTGAATACCCCCACATGGGGCTGAAACAGTCAGTTTTATTTTAAGTACTAGTTAGAGTCAAAAGCATTAAAGCATTGCATTTTTGATGTAAAGTTTTGCTTTGGAAGTTTTTTTTATGTAATATTTTATGTAAATAGTGTATTTTTAAGCAGCAGCCCATTCCAGTTATGTTGGCACAGAGGAGTAATGCCATGAAATGTTAACAAGCTACTTCCTTTAGTACAGAGTGTGATTCCCTCAGCCTTCATTTGCCATCTGCGTGACCTTGAGCAAGTCACTTAACCACAGATTATTTTGGGATACTTGGGAAACTTGGCTAGACCTATTAATGGTCATGTGGACTGCATGCCTAGTAACTACCTACATGTGTTATCAGTATGGTTTTGATTAAGTGATGTTGAGAATGTCATTTGATGATGGTGATTTTTATCTGGTATTTAATGAGATCAATTTCCATTTTGATTTCTGGAACAAAATCTCTTACTTATAAGCCTCAGAAAATATCTGCATTTCTTGCCTTGGGAACAATGAAACTGTATATTATATTTTTGTTTAGAGACCCAGTACACTTGTCACCTTTGGTTCAGTACTGATGTTCCTTTTTTTTAATGTCTTAGTGTTTTCACAGATATACTCCTTAATGTTTTGTTCTTTTTCAAATAGCTAGTAGCTATCATGTTCCGTCCTCAGGTGTGGTTAAATTCTGCCAAAGTTATAGTAGCAGTTAGGACATCTCGATGTAGCTCCTCTACCAGATACTAAAGATTTGGGATTTTGATTGTTGTATTCATTTGTTTCATATTTGTTGACAGGGATAGTCTGGCACAGTCCCAGAAGAAAAGCTTCAGAGAAGAGATATAGAGAATACATATCTAGAATTGATGCCACTATGTAAAGGGTATTATATATACAATTAATGGACAAGATTATGCATATGGTATTAGATAGATTGTAGAGTGGGCTGAATGAGGCCAGGCTAAGAGTGACAGAGTGAGCCCACAGAATGAGTGCTATGCTGCTAGACACAGATATATATAAACAGGAGGGAGGGCAGGAATGTGATCATTGGGGGGAGGATTTAGAACAAAGGAAGAGGGCTTGACAGGCAAATTAGGAAATATGGGGAGGAGACAAGATAAGTGGGCAGTATACATTATCAGTTTTGTTATCTGAACGACACACATTTAATAACGATGTTTAGAGTTGCACTGATCGGAAAGGATGGTGTTCAATTACTTCATCAGGTGTAGAAAAAGAGTTCTTCTGCTTGATTGTCAGCTTGCATTAAATAGAGGCTCTTTCTCAGACTGGGAAGAAATTACTGCAGCTTCTCCTTTACAGGAAAGGCATGAATGATGGCTAGTCAGGAAACGGACTCCTGCTGGAGACAGGGAGCCTTCCAGCTGTGTCTGCATTGTCATCTTGCCATAGGAACCAGTGCCATCTGTACATAGATACAAAGGATTGCATGTTTTGCTGTAGTCCTTTTTGGCTACAGAATAGTGATCAGTGTTAAAACATTGCCATGACTGGCTTTGAGGTACTATGCAGGGCTTCATTTGACTTTTCAGCCAGTTGCATTATCTTTCTCTGTTTGCTGCTACTTTTGAAATGGTGACTAGTTTTCTTAAAGCTGTCACTGTAAATGATGCTAATCCAGTGACTAGTTTGTTTATGGCAGCATATAGTGTATAGCATCTTCCTTACACACACACACACACACACACACACACACACACACACACACACACACACACACACACACACACACACACACACACACACACACACACACTCTCAGAGAATAAGCATCATATCCCCAGGTCACCTTATCTTTCAATGGCTCATTTCATGTTTTGATCTTAAATGACTGCGCTGGTTTGATAACCACGACTCACTATTTCAGAACATAAGCACATATGTTAGGCTTACTGGTAGGGCTGGAGAGACAGAGAGAGCGAGAGAGAGTATCAGAATGTACTACTATGAAGTTAACTTCTGTTCCTTATTTCACACAAGGAACATGCACTATAAGATAAGCACAATAACTTGAAGCAATATGATCGCACAGAATTTGCAGCATAGAAAAGAAACAGAAGGCACATCTGTCTTAAGTTTGGGTACCAGATATATACTTCCCTCGTGAATCCCTGGGGAATTAGTTAACTGTAGCTCATTTGGTCAGCTCCTGGGGAAAGTTTATGTAATTACATAAATCAAATCATTTGCACTCTGGGGGGTACAAAACCTAGCAGTCAGTCTTGTTCCTTACAAGTATGTTGATAATCTTACAATGTGTTAGCTGAAAATATTTCTGAAAACTGCCCAGAGCTCAACTGTTTTTATGTCATCAGGCCCCTGGTCTTGGAAAAAAATCAGACATCAGCTAAATTAATACTGAGAACTTAGTGGAGTGTAATTGGTCTCTGTTTGCTTTATTTATTTGCTGCACAGTTAGGTAAAACCAGCTCTTACTCCATTTACACATGGCTGCCAAATTATACATGGAAAGTAGCCGCTGTCCCTCTTTCTGATGAGTTGAAGCAAGAAAGGTGTCCCTCTGGGATTTTGGTTCAACCAGCCAAAAACCACAAGCCCACAAACTCAGTAGACTATTGCCTCAGTTCTGTGCTTTCTCCCCAAAGTGGAGTGCTTATAACTTCATATACACAGTTCTTTCTTTATTTTGAAACATACATTCTGTGGTTGGTCCAGGACTCGGAGACCTCATATAAGTTACTAGACAAATGAAAACAAAATCAGGTTCTCTACAGAAATTGAGGTTGTTCTGCTGTAATAACATTTAAGGCTGCCTTTATGTTAATTCTTAATAATCAAATGTTCATTTATAACAGCTTTTTCATAAATCAGCTGCATGGCCTGCTTCACAGAAACTCTTCATCTATATTACCATAGTTCTGTGATTTGAAATAATCCACAATAATACACTGATGTTTTCACTCATTTTAGTCTTGCTTAAACAAACATTAATTACTTTTTTTCACATTGATGTTGTTAAGTGTGGGGCTGCACTTTGCTTTTTATAGACCTTGTGCCTGTATGTCAGTATCTGCTATGTGCAAACAGTAAGGTTATGTCCAAATTGTAAATTACCACAGTAGGGAAAAGTCCAATATGTTAAGCCCTGCTGTGCTGCAATTTCCAACAATGCAAGTTTCTGCATTGTACAGGTGATTTTGTTCCACAATTCTGAACAATCGCTATTCTGAAAGGGATTATATATATATATATATATATATATATATATATATATATATATATATATATATATATATATATGTATGTATATACACACACACACATAGACACACACACACACACACACACACACACACACACTCACATATCCATCCATCCATCCATCCATCTTCAACCCCTTTTGACATTTACCTCAGTCTCAGTACAAACACTTTTACTTTTCGGAAGGTTGACCATATAGTTTCAAACATAAGCAGTCCGACTTTCTGAAAAGGTGACTTTATGACAGAGACCCATAAATATGTATGTTGTGTGTGTGTGTGTGTGTGTGTGTGTGTGTGTGTGTGTGTGTGTGTGTGTGTGTGTGTGTGTGTGTGTATATATATATATATATATATATATATATTATCTCTGTCTCTCTCTCTCTCTCTCTCTATATATATATATATATATATATATATATATAGGTATGCTATCATAACTTAGAACCTTGAGAACTGCAAAACTGAATCATTATTTGTCAAGATAATCACATCAAACATTTAAACATGCCTGGACTCACAATATCGAACTCTTGGACTTTATCTCCCTGGCAGGACCATACCTCTCAACTGTACAGATCTTTGCAGAATGTCCAGATTTTTGCCTCATGTTTTTTGGTCTATTTTTCATAAAATTGTGTTTTTCTGACAAAATTAGTGGCAAATCATTAATGATTGAAGTTAGAAAATAATAGACATATGACAATAGGCAATAGACAGACATATGAGTTTCAGACTTCATACCCTTTAGAAAATCCATGCTAATGCAAAACCTGTCATTCTATCAACTTTCTAAGTTTGTAAGAACAATATTTAAAAATTGTCCCTATTTTTTGGGCCTTTTCCCCACTTTTACTTATGGCTTTGTCCTAATTTCTTGCCCTTAAATGTTGAGAGGTATATGCAGGCCCATGTTAGTGTTCATTCCTAGATTTGCAGGGATGGGGAGTGTTGACATTGTTTGTCTTTGTTACTGGCTTGTACTGCTTCCATTCTCTGTTGTGGCCATTTCTGCAGTGTGTGATTTGACTGTTGTTCTCAAAATTATGATGGCAATATATATGTTTGTGTGTGTATGTGTGTGTATCTATATCCATCTATATCTATGTATGGTTGCCGTTCCTTTCTCAAACATTGGTTTATGTGATCAAAAGTCAGCTGATCAGACATACTCTCTGTGAGACTAATGTGCAGGGAGGGTCAGAGTATCAGGGAATTTGTCCTTTCACCACTGTAGTGTGGCCTTGGAGTTGGTATATGTAGTTAGCAGAGGGTGTCTGTGGGAAGGGGGGGGGGTGCAGCATGACTTGCATCTGCAAAAATAAAAATGTTTAAGTTAATTTTTTTATTTTTATTATTTGATTACTTTTGGTTCAATTTAAATGTTTTGTGCTTTTAACAAAGGGATACACACACACACACACACACACACACACACACACACACACACACACACACACACACACACACACACACACACACAAACATACACAGACACATTATTTTAGTTTAACACATTATAAAACATGCTTAAGAATAATGTTTGTGTGTTCCAGCACAGGTCTTCCGAGAACACCTAGCATAGTTTGCAGCATAACTCATTCACAGGTGAATTTCCAAACATTGTAAGCTCCAAAGTAAGTGCTGTATAAAAATAAAAACTCGTTGGTGATTGGATCTGAATAAATCATAATGCAGAATCTGATTTACTAGTAATACTATGTTCTCTGATTAGCAGTTAGAAGCCTTCTTAGAGTGCATCTTCCCTTATGTTATACAGCTCAAGAGGTGAATACCAAACATACCAAATTTGTTATTAAACTGCACTGGAAATTCATAAGTACAAATAAATGAAACTACATGTAAACAGAAATAAATAACTAACTAAATAGGCTTCATACTCCTCAACACTTAAGTACATGTAAATTATGTAATACACATTTAAATAGAAATTCTAACAGCCCAATAGACTTTAATGTTTCATGCAGTGGTTTGCAATAATGCTCTGAAAAGATACAGGGATGAAAGCATCTAATGCTGATAACCCAGTGATCTTAGAATGAAAGGTTTAGGGTCTGTACAGTAAAGTAAAATGGTTTACTATTGTTTGTGCGAAGGACATTCTGTCAGCAGTACTGCTGCCGAAAATCAGAATGTTGTGCACAAAATGTAAATGGATGGGATAGTCGAACACAATTATGTGAATGCAGTAGTGCATTCACATAAGTGTATTTGACTATCTGCACGAAGATCGCGGTACAGTGCGGATTGGAAATTCATCCATTTCCCCACTGTAGTACGTTCTCGGAGTTAGAATATATTAGGAGCGGGAGTGTGGGGAGGCACAGCCCCCCACAAGGTGGATTGTGATATGTTGTCTAGGAGTCTGATTTACAATAGCTGCTAAGTGTTTTATGACTTTGAAAGCCAGAAAAACAGTGTGTTTTTTTCTATTTTGGTGTAACTAGTAGTACATGGAGCACATAAAGATTCATTCTCAAGGTGAATTTCTTAGCGTCCGTGTCTGGAACACAAAATAAGCTGGTTATGATCAGTGACACAATCAGAATTCTCTGTGTTAGAGTTAACTTTACACCACTGAAAGTCGAGAGCTGATATGTTAGACTTTACAGCTTGAATTCCAAGCCCCTGCCCCCACACATGCCTCTTAACTGCACCCTCCATAAGAGAGCCATACTTCAAGCAATTTATAATTGCATATTTACACACAAGTAGGGTATGCGTGTCATTTGCATGTCTCTGGAAAATATGAGCATATCTCCAGATTTGTGAAATGTACTTTACCTCTCGTGGAATGGTACTGCTTTATCCAAGACAAATATGAGTGCATAGGTCTTTGTCACAATTATACATTTTTATAAATAGATTCCTAGGTTCCTAGGAGGTTACTAGGCTATTGACCCTAGAGCCTTTAAAGCCTAGCCATGTTACACTCTCGTTCCCTTATTAACCAAGTTGTATGCGCTATATTTGCAGCACGAGTCTATGATCAGAACTGACTGCCCTTATCCAAGAGGAACATAAGTGATACCCCTGGGGTAAATTTATGGTCTCCCATCCAGTTGTGTAAGTTACACTTAAATAAGGTCATCGATGAGCTCTGTTTTATGTGAATTGAGAGTTTGTTTCAGAGGACTGACAATGTCCAGGAGAACTATCTGTCTGTCCAGCATGTCCTGTTAATGTCGCAGGCTAGGTTAAGATCCCGAGTGAGTAAATCTTGCCCCATGTGACTTGTGGATATGCAGCATTTCCATTAGGACAGGGTCCAAGGCTGCTCTGTAGGCCAGGCACAAATTGTCTCTCAGCAGCATATAAGATACAGATAATTATATTTTACATTATGAATGTTTATAAGTTTTTTTATTAAATTACCCTTGTAAGTAAAACATATTAGTCTTATCATGTCTAGCTAAGTAGGTCCTGAAAACTAAATCTAGGCTGTGCCAGTGAAGAGCTGTTTATGGGATGTCTTAGAAAATAATTTATTATATAAGTTTGGTTTCCTTGTTTCATTTAAAAAGAATAAAAATATCCAATCATGCGTTCACTCACTCCAGCACACTACATTTTGATCTTGTTTAAGTTTTGCCAGCCTACTAAAAATCTATTGTTTTCATTTCAAAAAACAATATCGCTACAGCCTACTTACAAATAAAAAATATATATGGGTGTACGACACTGTATCGAACATACAGTGTCTCGGCACTCTGCAGATCAATGTTTGAACATCAAATGCACCAATACTGACACATTGTGGACATGCTTCAGGGATTACCCTGGAGCATACTAAACCAGCAGCAACTGTTTTTGCAGGAGGGCAAGCCATATGCACTTCCCACATCCTCTGCTAATTATATGTACAAATTTGAGATTTCACAATCACTAGGGAAAGGAAATATTCCCCTACTCAGGGATTGTTGATATCACACACTTGTTGACTTCCTGTCTGTGCTGACCAAGTGGCGTGAAAAAGGTGTCAGAGCACTTGCATTTCACTCCAGTGCTTGGGACCCACACACACACACACACACACACACACACACATATATATATATATATA